>NW_028317733.1:282100-361100 GCF_055824585.1 Amblyomma mixtum | reverse complement strand
TTTTTTCGTGGGAGTTTTCCGGTGATTTAAAATCATAATTCATTTAGCCCATCATGTAATCTGCGTAACTCTATCGATGCCCAGAAAAGTCTGTATTTTCCCCCAATAATTTTGTAACGCATTTTGTTCACTTGACGGGCGGTCACGAATGATGCTGCTGTGAAGCGCGAACGCAAAGAGCGCATGTGTGTTAGATATGCATTTCGTGCATAATTCCACAGGAAGACCGCACGTAGTGGATGATTTCTTTTATTGCGAAAGCACGCATTATGCCAGACGTAACAAACCCCGAGCAAGAATGTTGCCTTGTTTTGTCTTGCGACCCTGTGCCGTCATCAAATCCTTCCCTGCGTATTGTGAGCAAACTGACCACCGTGGAAGGTGGCAGTTAAGTTAATGATTGGTCACGAGTGGTTGCTGAGGAAGAGTAACATGGTTCTCACGATCCCTACCGGTGGCTGTGAAAAAAAAAAAACAGCCACCTGCCAGTGCAGTGGCGCATCACTTTACCACTCGCCGAGGACTCGCCGCGATCTATGAATGTTAAGTAGGAATTACCAGTTCCGCATATATGGGCGTTAACCCGCTAAAACCTTTAAGGCGGAGCCTAAGTGTCTACGGCTTTCGCACGTTTACTCTGTTTAACTACATTAAACCGTTACCTCTTTTTGATGCGATAGCTTGGCCATGTAAAGCCAAGGTCGCCGTGCTTTCAGTTTTGACTTTGAAGAGAAAAAATTTGGGGAAAAAAAAAAAAGCTCCCCGTCGGGGAATCGAACCCCGGTCTCCCGCGTGACAGGCGGGGATACTGACCACTATACTAACGAGGAGAACGGTTGCCGCGGCGATTAAAACTCAAAACACACATGACGGCATACTGTGTGCTCATTTTCTGGACTGTTTTTACGTATCTTTAAGCGATAGCTTCACTAGGCCATGTAAAGCCAAGGTCGTCGTGCTTTCAAGCGAGCCATGAAGAGCTTATGGTGTTACTATGGTGTGCTACCCCGTGGTGCCCAAGGTCATGGTCAAAAGGGAGTGGTCGTGTGATATGACAAGCGTTTGCGGGACGGCAGGCTGGAAACGCTGATTGGTCAAAAAAATATGACGTCATACGCGTGACGTCATAGGTCACGTGATATTTAATGACGTCATGTCCGGTTGGGGACAGGCATGTTTTCCCTAGATTTTCCCCCGCCACCGCTCGTCAGCGGACGGGGCTGCTCGCGAGGAGCCGAGAGGCGAGGAGGCAGCGTGCACTGCAGCGTTGCCTCCTCGGCGTGTCCCCGTCATGTCTTTCGACCCGCCGCGGTGGCTCAGTGGCTATGGCGCTCGGCCGCTGATCCGAAAGACGCGGGTTCGATCCCGGTCGGGGTGGTCGAATTTCGATGGAGGCTAAATTCTAGAGGCCCGTGTACTGTGCGATGTCAGTGCACGTTAAAGAACCCCAGGTGGTCGAAATTTCCGGAGCCCTTCACTACGGCGTCTCTCATAGCCTTAGTCGCTTTGGGACGTTAAAACCCCAATAAACCATAAACCCATGTTCTTCAGTGCGCGCGCGAGATTAAAAAGCGCACCTGTCGCGCTGCGCTGTCACACTGCATGCCTGCTTCCGTGCATTTCTTGCGGACTCCTTTCAGTCATACTTAGCTATACTTTGACCAAAAGGCTTCTTAAACAGTTATTTCAAGTTTTATTGCTATGTATAAAGAATATGTTTGTAGCAGGTGCGTGAGCCCGAACAAAAGAAAACTGTTTTTATTCCCCTTCAGTATTCCTGCTTATCGAGACTTGAGTATTTATATGTTGCAGTACATCTTTTTTCAGGCATCACAACTGATGTTTCGATGTGTTTGGTAATTGACTTCATTGTAGCTTCATACTTGCACCATTTAAACTCTACACATAGCTCTTTTTTCACAAAAGGAAATGTGATTAGGTTTCTGAATAGAGCTGTGCACGGGCCGCAATTTCGAACCCGCGCCCGGCCCGGGACTTAACCTACCGACAGGAAGCCCGGCCCGACACTGAAGGACCCTGAGCACGCTCGTGCTCGGCCCGACCTGCAAAGCGGCGACGACACAAAAAGAGAATTTCAGGAAAATGAGTTTATTTCAATGACATTCAAATTTTGACCTCGCATTCCAGATCACAGTTTGGGATTATACACAAGACACAACGCATAAAGGTATAGATTTATCACTCTAAATATGCAAGTTGTTCATTGATGATGGCTTGATCGAAACAAGAGCGGCGCTCTTTCATTACGAATCCTGCGGCGCTAAAATTTTTCTCGCTGCTTGAATTGGTGGCCGCAACGGCTAATACTTCCATAGCAAGAGAAACGCTTGAAGTATGAAGGGGAATGACAGACGTGGTGTCGTAAGCCATGGATGGCGTGCCACAACAGGAAGACTTTTTGACTTGTTAGAGGATAAGCGAGCAAATAAGCGACAGGGCGGCGCTATACTGCGAATGCCGATGTGGCCGCGACGTCCCTGCTTGTACTATTCACGGGAAGGCACGGTGCTGTGTTCACTTTGCTGACAAGCGATTACGGCGAAACGCAGCACTGCGCCAGAATAGTACAAGCTGAGCCGTAGTGGAGGCGCCAGTGACATTCTTCTAATGCTTTTCATGTGGTGCCCCCCCTCCCCCCCCCCCCTCCTTCGCTCTCGCCCGCGACTATTGTCCGTCTCCCCGGCCGGAACCTGCCGGGTAGGCGGACAAGAGAGAAGGCTGCCGGCTCTGCGGTGCGCTGCGAGTGGCGAGTGGAAGAATTTAACCTTTTCCCGATGTGCTGCTGCAGCGCTACTCCGTGACCCCGCGACCTCGCGTGCGCCGTACGCAGCCCTGCCTCCGCTTCCCAGAACCATCCTTTCTTCTTACAAGGCGCCCAAAACTGGTTGCTTTGCCCCAACGTTGGTACTTGCTAGAACGAAAAATGCGTTTCTAGCCCCAGCTAGCTTTTTTTTTTTTTTTAGCGTTTGTACTATCTTCCCGTCCTTGTACATGCCCTCCTGGATGGTCTAGACACAAATCACTTCCTGCTGTGCATGCAAGACGCCCAGCGCACCACAGCCATATTCGCACTTCCACATATATGATACATGCTTTGCCCAACTTAGAGCCTTGGGCGTTTGGTTGTGAGTAACACCGTATGGCGCGTAATGCATTCCCATCAGGCAGAATTAAAATATGAGAAAATTCATCGCAAGATATATTTCCTTGTATTCTCCAAGTAAATTACTTCTATACTAACTCCTCCCTTCTGAAGTGACCAAAAGATAAAACAACTCAGCGTGTAAAAAAGGTGAATGCAAAAATACACTACCTTTGTGCAAAATTCACAGGAAGTGCACTTAAATTGCCACAAGTGCATGGCCAATTAAGGAAAAAAAAAACAAGGGCAAAGGACGGAGACGCACAACAGGAACACAGGACGACGCTGTGTTCTGTGTTCCTGTATTCTGTGTTCCGAGTTCTGTGTCCCCGTCTTTTGCGCTGGTTTTCTTTCTACAATCGTGAACCAATTAACTCGCCCAGCTCTCCACTCTACTGGACCAATAAGGCATCAAGCTTCACAGTGCATTAGTGTTATATCTTACGCTACATATTTTCGAATTGTTTTTGCTCGGCATACACGTCTTTCATTTGCTTAGGAAGAAAGCAGCGCAGTCAAGAAAGTTACTCCCTCCTGCCAGCGAAAATTTAAAAAATGCGGTTTTTTCAGCGCCAGTATAAAATCTTTGCATGCTGACGGCATGTTGAAATTTTCGTTAATGCACCGTAATAATTATCTCATGAAGCCCCAGCTCTTGTGGCCCAGGACGAAGAGTACGATGATTTATGGCAATATTTGAGGTGCATTTATGAGCCAAGTTCTTAATGCTCTAACGTTCTCCTAAGCAAATAAAACTGAAAATTGTGATAATTTTGATAATGCTTTATGGAGCTAACACTACCAGGACGTGGTAAATAAACAAAAAATAAATTTTTTGATAAAGGCCTGTACGCTGCACTTGTGCTGCTCATTTATTTCATGCTGTCCATTTTCTCAGTGCAGTGTCTTCTTTGATATGCATATTTCTGGCTCATTACATACTTTGCTTCGGTTCACAATTCTTCTTTTAGCTATATTTCATCCACTTTCCTGCCATAATCTCTATTCAAACGTAATTTGTGTAATTTTGCTTTGTCCGGGCTCCTGCAATGTTCTTTTTATTTTTATTTTATTTAGAACATACTGCAGGCCTACAGTAGGCCCAAGCAGGAGGGGCGAATACATAATATATGCAAAAAAGAACAGGTTTAGCAAAATTGAAAAATGTTAAATACAAGTTGTAACACAAAATACAGCAATAAATACAAGGCTCAGATGCAAAAGTATATATGAATGATGTGAAGACCTGTTTCAAGCTGTTGCACTATAATTCAGTCTAACCTCCTCGATCACGATCACCTAAGCCTTTCCTTATCTGTTGCCATACTTTTTTATGGAAACACTTAAAAACAAAGCACCATGATCTATTTCAGTATTTATTTGCCGATCTAATTGTTTCGAAGATAACATGGGATACCAACTCCCCTTTAATGTCCCCGTTCTCGTCTCGAAGTCGCGAATTTTCAGATGTGCGCTCAGTATTCTCGTTAGTGCATTTGTGCTCACAAGGGACTATAACAGCCAACGCGGCTAATACGCTAGATTTAATCCTGACAAATCGATCTGACATAGTCTCACCTATTACATACCTGCCAGGCATCAGCGACCACTTGCTAATGCACTATGACATTAATCTAGCCACTCCGAACACTAACAAAAAGAAAAAAAATAATAATACGAGACTACAATGGAGCAAATTTTCAGGCGATAAATAATGAACTATTTTTTTTTATCGATGCTTTCCCATAGCTTTGGTGTCCGCAGCATTCAAACCAACTGGAGCATGTTCACAGCTATAATCACCCAACTCACAGAACAATACACTCCTGAACGCACTGCTACCACCCACTCAATAGCTCCCTAGTGTAATAATCACATTAAACGTTTATCTAACAAAAAGAAAGCCTCTACCGCATCGCAAAGTTCTCGCCAACTAGTGAGCGATCGGACTTCGTATTCAGCGGCTTCCAACATGTATGTTCAGGCGCTCAAAAGCGCTAAAAGCACTTCCACTCACATGTAACCACCAATGTCAAAAATTCTGGCGGGTCATTAATCCTTCCACCGACGATAGTTTTGCGTTATCTGACCCGTTAGGCGACCTCATCCCTTCCGACGTTCGCGTCACGATTCTTAACCGCGTAATCACTGACAACTTTACACCCATATCTGATGTATACATATGCCTACAACTCACCACTTCAACTATGTTTTCATGCCACCTATAACTGTTGCTCCTACTGGTGTGAATAAGCTTATTGATGGACTCAGTGTTCATTCCGCTCCGGGTTATGACTGCGTTACTTAAAAAGCACTGCAGCTTATTCGCCCATTATACTAACCAAACTTTTCCAGCATTGACCAGTCAACGCTGCTACTGAGTGGAAGATCGGAAAGGTGGTTACAGTCTACAAATCCGGCAGCAAAGCATCCCCTATTAATTATCGTCCCATATCCCTTACCAATACTTGACCCAAAATGTTCAAACATATAATATTCACCAACCTTGTTAACTTCCTTTCATTGAACAACTTTTTATGTCAGCGCAACATTGTTTTCGAAAACTTTACTCTTGCGAAACACAGTTAATATAGTTTACACATGCATTGCACTGTATTCTAGACCTATCATCACTAACTGGCTGTATATTTCTCAATTTTTCAAAGGCTTTCGACGATGTATGTCACAACCTTTTGGCTCACAAACTAAAACATCTTAATATTGACTGTAACTTATTGAAATGGATTGAATGTCTACTTAATCGCTCACAATTAGTTATTGCTTACGGTTATAACACCTGTTTTACAGAGGTGTCTTCCGGAGTTCCACAAGGTTCAGTTCTTGGACCCTAGCTACTGTTCCTGATCTAACATTAATGATCCCCGCTCTCTTATGGATTCTCATATTCACCTATTCGCTGATGTTTGCGTCATTTTTAGAGAAATAACCAACACTAACAACCTTACATTACTTCAGTCAGTGGCGGTCACAGAGAGTGGTTTTAGGGGGAGCGGACAGACTGCTGTATATAAAAAAAGAAAAAATAGAAACAACAATTTTTCATTTTATTTGCACAAAAATTTTTTTGCGCTTTGTTATTGAAAAATAAATGGCGAAAGGTATAGACGTTATACCATTACTCAATCTTTGAATGTTAACGCTTACGCGAGCAATATTCATTTCGATACCAGGCGAAACGAGTCGACGTCTGAGATAATTGCCACGACATGTCCACTAAGGTCAAAGCACCCGCCCGGACATTTCACCAGTGGGGTTAGCGGCCTTCATTTATCAGTTCTGGGAAGTGGCTTAATTTGTTCTGCCCTCAGTCCCCAAGGCGGCTGGTCGGCGCTCCTTGTCAAGCCAGAAAGGGATGGTCCCCTCGCTTGCGTCGCTGTGTCCCTGGTGGGATAAAGACATGAATGGGTGGCTCCCCCCCCCCCCCCCTCCCGCCGACGGGGTTGTTGGCCACCGCAACCGCAGGTAAATGGCACCGCCGTCGCCGCCGCGCCGGCGGCATGGCAAGACAACGGTGGCGGGAACTTGATTACTTTTGTATTTTGTAAATAGTGTACAAAGCTCTCCCCTGTCCTTTCTTGCTGTCGCTCCCCTCTATACTTCTCCTTACTATCCTCTCCCTTTCCCTGTCGTTTCCGCCGGCTGCAGCTCGGGTGCTTAAGATATTAGATAGCAATTGCCGCAGCCGGCAACACTCTTTTGCTTCCTTTTTTTTAAAAAAATAAACCACTACCGCCAAGGCAGGAACACGATACCTATCAACGTGTAGAACGTGGAATTGTGTGAAATAAGACAGCCGCTAACAAGGTGAACGTACAAAGCAGGGGACTACTTGACGAGACCGCCACTGACTTCAGTGCGAAGAATGGTGAATGCAGCTATATATGAACAAATGCAAAGTCATGCGTGTATCTAGAAAAACTTCCGTCCCACCTCACTACTACATCGATAACATTTCGTTGGAATCAGCCTCATCATATTATAAGTGCATCGGCGTCCACATTACTTATTATCTTAACTGGTCTCTTCATACCGAGAACATAATTGAAAATGCTAATCGCATGCTTTGCTACTTACGTCGCAACTTCTTTAACGTTCCTTCCAATTTGAAACTACTGCTTTATCAAACACTAATACGATAAAAACTCGAGCATGCAACACGTGTATGGCACCCTGCTCATGACTTCATTAATGATCTTGAGCTGGTGCAAAATAACTCTGTGCGTTTAATCCTTGTTAACTACAACCGCACAGCTATGAAGTCTAATATCTGCCTCCCATAACTGACATCGCGTAGAAAAGTGTTTCGTATCACCCTGTTCCACAAGCTGTACCATCATCCCGCTCTTCGTGATCACCTCATCCCCCGTACAATTTCTGTATCCCGCCGCATTGATCATGATCACAAAGTTGGAAGTATGTCATGCAACAGAAAATGCTGCTCGCAGTCATTCCTGCCGCGAACCTCATGCGACTGGAACCACCTTACCGCAGAAGTTGCCGGCACTGAAAATTACGAGCAGTTCCGCGTAGCACTAGCTAACATTGTATATTCAGGCGCTGTTTAATGTTCATGTAATCAACTGTATTTTTCTCTCAGTTTTAGTATATTTACCATTCCCCCTGTGTAATGCCACTAGCCCGTTGTGCTCTAAGCGGTGCGGGCCGGGCTCTATTATTTTACTTTCCTTTTAGACAAGCCCACCCTAACATCTGTGTAATGCCACTGGCCTTGAGGGGTAAATAAATAAATAAACAGAGTAATATGCAAGTCTCTCACACAACATTCACTAATATTTCTTTCTTTCTGTAATAACAATTTGTAGACAGCCTAAAGGCTCATATTTCACTGACGTGAAGGTTCATTTTTCAGTCACAGTTCCATACTGTAGAGCGCAGGATAGCGCTTGTGCTGCATAGTTATTCTTCTGTGTGTGTCATTGTAGGCGCTATTGTTTGTTTTCTCAAGTACTATGCACCGTGTATCCCAAACTGAAGTTCTTCTAAATCTTCTTTGATATTAGCAGTTGCAAATTCAAGCCTTCTGCAGGATTTGAAGGAGGCCCAAGGAGACGAGGACTAATTTTATGCATATGCAAATGTAAACAGCTAATCTATCTGTACTATTGTAACTTGCATTATTTTTTGCTTTATGTGCTGTTCTTATATTTCGTGCCATAATGCTGAATGTCGTGATTTTTGTATGTATTATAGTGTAAATTGATACTGTATGTCTGCTGTCAAAGTGTTTTATTTTTCTTTACTGTAATGCGCGATTGTAATGTTTATCTCTTATATTGTTTGGTGTACTTTCCATGTTCTTTTAAAGTACCAACTTGTTTTTCCTACGTTCAAAACTGTCATCTAATGGTCCCCTGGGCCTTGTCAAGCTGTGTGCACAGCTTTTAGCCCAGGGTGACCAGCGAGATTTTTCTGGTAAATAAAGTGCATTGACTGATTTATTAATTCATTGATATGCAACTTACAAATGATTGGAAATGAGGGGAACATGTGCACAGGGCGGAAAGCGCGTGGTCTGCCAGGAAACACTGAGGTGGCCCCGAGAAGGGCCTTTAGTAAGGACGACATCCGTTTTGTGCCTCTTCACTAAGCAGCGACGACACGGCGTGCGCAGTCCTCGTTTTGCACGAGCTGTCGAAGCAATCCTTGGTAAAAAAAAAACACGAGGGAACAAAGTCGTGCTGTGTATGCAGATGCGATCGCCTCGTGGTTCCATTCACGGCGAACAACCATCCGGCAAGCCTGGCTCTTTCGACGGATTCAGGAAACGACTGAAAAGAACAAAAGTAAGGAGCGAAGAAAGGTGCACTGCTTACAGGTTAGAACACAAAAACAAAGCTAGGCGCTGCACTCGGTTAACCCATTCAACGAGGCGTGGCGTGAGCTTTAAATCCGATTTCGACAAGGCGTGAGAAGTCGCTAAAGAAGCAAAGGCACACTGCACTGAATGAATGATATAGATAGACTAAGCGCAAGTCATAACTTCTCTAAAGCCACACTGCACTCGTTTAACCCTGCAACGAGGCCTAGCGCGGGTTCTGATGTCTGGCGCCGATTTCGACAAAGAGAGGGAACACGGCCGCGAGATTGATGCCCGCAATCTTCCAGGAAGCAATGAAGCGGCCCTGAAAAGGGCCGTTTGGAGCAGCTCTTCAACGTCAACCTACAGCGGCGTGGCGGCGAGCAGTAGGCCCAGCGTCCGCGGCGAACAATGACATCGGCTTCCGAGAAGCATATCCAGGGAACGACGCTGCAAAAAAAAAAAAAAGTTTCGTTACAAGCACCGCAATTTGGTGAGTCCTCAATGCACGAGAAAACTTGCGACAATGTAGTTCAGTCCTTACCTCAGGGTTGAGAATGCGCACCCCCGACAAGCGCGTCAGCGTAGCTGTCAAACGGCGGTCCTCAAAGCGCGCCTGATGCGGATCCTTGTAGTGCCGCGGCAAAAACTTTAAATACGAGCACGACACTAGCCACGTGCTCCTGGGGAAACGGCGAAAGCCGCAAGCAAAAACTGCACAGAAATTTCAGCTGGCTGTCGCCGCCGAGCGCACCACGCACGAACGCCATAGCTGCACACGCCTCGAAACGAGCGCGCCGAGGATCACGAAACGAATGCGGCATGCCTGCTCACCACGCACGCGCGGCGCGGCGGGTGCACCTAGCGATTCCCCAGGCGCTCTAGGGAGAGGTCGAGAAAGGCGCGCTGACGCCACGTCCGGTTGAGAACGAGGGCGAAGTCAAAAAACGTCACGGAGAAGCGCATCCCATCGACCAATCAGCGTTTCCAGCCTGCCGTCCCGCAAACGCTTCTGTGATATGTGGCTTGGTTTGGTTTGGTTTATTGGCGTTTAACGTCCCGAAGCAACACAGGCTATGAGGGACGCAGTAGTGAAGGGCTCCGGAAATTTCGACCACCTGGGGTTCCTTAACGCTCACTGACATAGCCCAGCACACGGGCCTCTAGAGTTTCGCCTTCATCGACATTCGGCCGCCACGGCCGGTATCGAACCCGCGTCTTCCGGGTCAGCAGCCGAGCGCCGTAACCACTGAGCCACTGCGGCGGTGTGATACGTGGCGTCTTCGCATGCGTGACAAGACGTGATCCACGTGGCAGATGACGTCATAACTTGTGACTATAAGGAGGAGCTCGTAGCGCCCCCAGGCCATATGCAGCGCGATGGAAGACGATGAACAACCCGCCGTAGCAGCTTGTCGAGCTGTGAGGTTACAGCGACGGTATGAAGTGTGCTGAATAAGGAGGTTTACCAAGCTTAACATGCGAAGCTGTCGCGCCTTACTGGCTTTAACCGGGGCTAAACCACCAGCAATTTATACTGCGTGATCTAAACGAGATGCGAGCACCTTATAGCATGAGGATTATTGCATTTGACACAAACACACAGAGTCTAAGCGAAATGACGCTTCGATTGCATCACTTGATTTGAGTTTGCGCTTTTAAAACCACATTTCTACCTTCTACTGTGCGTTCGACACAGACGCGAAACGTGCGTCCGCGTATTAGTTTGCTACACCTTTTGGCATAATGAGCACGCACGCTCGATGTCTGCATCCCCTCGCTCCGATCGATCACTGCGCCCGCCCGTCGAAGAAACACAGTCCCGAATCTTCTCGGCGCAAGGCACGGACTTCATTAAATCACTGTGGGTTAGAAAAGAAAGCTTGGAAGAGATGTGTGTCCGAATGGTCTACCAGGTGCTCAAAGGAAAACTCCCGTGCACACTCACGAACACATGCGCAAACGCCAAGCACGGTCACGTTCGTTGATGGATGAGGGAACAATGAGAGAATAGACGCATATACGCAGGAAAACGTGGTACCCGCCAGTAAGCAAACTACACAGACGCGTACATATACAGGGATGTTGTACATGCGAATGCATTAGAAATTCCCACGCTCCGTCTTTCCCGGGTCTTTCTGGACGTCGACGTCGGACGTGTGTTCCTCACGGGACTCGTGAGTCGTCCAAGATCCTTCTAAAACCTAGTTCCGCTGGCAGAGGGAGGACGCGATCAATCACTTTCAGTTTCTCCCCGGAAAGGTACATGCATGTGTACCCGACGTTGAACAAAACGCATATGCACTTTCCATCTCAAAGATGTTGCCTTGTATAGTCTTTGTCGCTTCTTTTCACACTTTCTGCGTCGGTTTCGAAACGTGTCCCTGCCTCTGCCAAGCACGCTTCCGTGTACGTTGAGCGGGGCCCATCCCTCACGGGACTGGCGGCAGGGATGATGGACGCGTTTCTCCGGCTTCATTAATGCGCGCGGGATGTGTGAATACAGGCGGCCAGACTCCGTGAGTAGTGCTCGGTCGGGCGTTTAGCGCGTTTATTGGCTTGGCTCAAGTTCACTATCGGCTTTGCTCTGCTAGTCCTCCCCGCTTCGTTTCAGTGCGTCGGTTCTGCGAATGCGTGAGCAAACAAAGACGCGCGGCGTGATCTCATGCGAGGCCAAACGAACAAGGGAGAGGTCAAGGTTGACGGCTGCCAGAACTGCCGAGTGGTGTTCATGATCGAAATCGTGAATCTATAACGTTACTATAAACCACCGTTTGAGGTGCGTTGTGGGGTCTTGCGGGCAACTATAAGTAATTGAATTTTGGTCAAATATTAAGGGCAGCAGTGCATGTTTACGGCCACATTGTTAGGTGATCGCTTGGGGTGCGCTCACAGTACCTCCTTTAAGCGGAATTGAAGAAGAATGGAACAACTTCGGTGCTCAGTCGAAGAACAGACCTGAATATCAACCAAATCAAATATAAATCGGAGAGTGACGTTCTAATCACGGGTACGTTCCTTGCGGAGGACGGGATAGTGCCTGAGAATAAATTTTTTGAACATGCAAATTTATCTATAGTTTCTAGTAAGCGATCAAATTGAATACAAACTGAACATTTTCTCAGTGTGTACTCTGTTTCTGAAGCACTGGATAGTATATGAAAAGTAGTGCTGCTGAATGCACCCGTTTATGAGTAGTTTCAAACAGCCTACTGCCGTACTAAACATCTGTTAGCTCGACTAAGGCGAAGTTCCTGAAAAAAAAAAAAAGAAGGAAACAATCCTGGCACTATAATTAGCAACCTGACAGCATTGCTTCAGCCTGAGAGAAATTTTTGTGTACGTGGGGTCCTGAGACCCTGCCACAAAATTCAATGATGAAATTAGGGCTGCAAGCCGGCTCTCTGTTCTCAGTTAGGAGCGTAGATGTGGGAAAGCAGGCTGTTCTCGTTCATCTTTTTTTGTTTTTAAATGCCGTGGCCTTCCCTACAGGGCTCCATACATTCGCTATTATCAAAACTCTGGGTTAGTCGTTGTGGATTCGTAATGAAGACACAACCACTATACGGTGATACCGTTTCTGATGCCACAATCACAGCTGCCGTCGATAAGATAATGCCGAGCGTTGATTACATTTCTCGTCTTCACAATACAGAATCGATCATAAAAAAGCGCTTCTGATCTTGGTCTACATTTTCGAATTCATTTAAAGGAGTACAGACACAAAATTTCGAAAGTCAACAAACAAAATTATTTGTTTCGTGGGCAGAAGGAGATTCCTTCCGGTAAGTTTCAGTCGCAGGCATTGAGTGGTTTCTAATGTTGCCCAAGGAGCAGGTCAGTATTTATACCCGCAACTAGTCGCAACTAGTGACGTCAAGGTGCGCTTGCCCCGATTGTTGTGGCGTCACCGAGCCTAATGGTTGTTCACAGGAACAACCAGTGCTTTCCGGCGACGCCGACGTCATCAGGAATGCGGTGGTCTAGGTTGCCGGTCGACCGTGACGTAACGGTGAACTTCAACGCAGACGCCGACCGAGACCGAAACTGCAGGTACAAAATCATTTTTAATTAATTGTTAATGCTACACACTGGTGTGTCGATCTCATTTTCATGATTACTAGGCCCATACGCTTCTTTCAAGGCAAAAATAAAAACAGACACCCAAAAATTCTCTGTCTGTAGACCTTGTTGAGGGAGGGACCCAGGAGTAGAGTGGGTCGTTCAGGTTCGCAGGTCCGGGCTCCAAAGGACGATGGCGAACTCCATTACGGAGGAAACTGTACAGAAGGTTTATTCTACATATTTACAGTAGAGATGGGAGTGCTCTGATCACACAAAAAAGAACATCCCGTTAAATACGGTACGTATTCCCCAGATCCCTGACTGGGGAATTAAATTCGAAGAACACTGTACAATCGGATGGGCAGTTGATGACGCTGGTGATAACACCCACGGCAGAGGCGGTGCCGGGCTCTCTCGCTCTCTCGCAGCTCGGGGGATGGGAAGGGGTAGATCAACAAACACTGATGTGTCGCCTTGATCACTGCGGCAAGTCCTCTGCTCGCTCCCTCCCAGCAGGTGAACGACCGTGCTCGTACTCCCCCGCCAGATGTCCGAAGCACGAGGCCTCTGTCGAGGACACAGCCGTCTTTCAATTAGCAGCATCGCCCCGTCGTCCGGCGACCCGAGGGTAAACTCGACCACTGGACGTCGCCGCCGTCGCCGCTGCTTCCGCCGCTGCTTCCGCCGGTGCTTAGTCTTCGCCGCATCTTTGCTTAACCACGTCTGGCAGTAATTTCTCCCAGACCCGTGCTCTCCGACGTTAACACCGCATCTTGCTTCGCGATGACACTCGTCTGCAAGTAATTCTTTCCAGGCCCGTGTACGATCTTAACAACCTTTAGCTGGCGTTGAAGAAGACATTTAATGGGCGCACCTCTTTGGACGTTGTGTGGGGCACTGGCTATTATACACCGGTGCGGAAAGACAAATAACGAGTCGGCAGACAGGATGTACGCCACATCGAGCGTTAAACAAAAAGGAGTGATGCTGCTATCCTTGTCAAGGGGACAGCACAGTCGCGTTTGTCAAGGTTTAGCCGGCGGGGCAGGAAACGAGTCAGACTTCCGCGTCTGCGTTGTGCGGGTGTTGCGGTGGCCGACTAGCGATTAGTTTGAAAACAGGAGACCGGTCAGCGAAGGCCGAGGATCTTTTGTTGGGAAGCCCGCATATGCGACTGCTTTCTAGCCGGCGCCGTGTCCTTGACTACGCGACGGCTGGTTACATGGTTAGCGTGCAGACAGACGTTCACGACGCGAATGGATATATCATAGAGGTACGCAGGAACATTTCCAAGCCTTTTCCGAAAGGCTGGGGGAGAAAGGACTTGAAGAAATGTTCGCAGATAAAAAAAAAAAGATAGGAAAATAAACAACATAATAATTTTTTTTAGTAGGCTCATGACGGGGAGAAATTATCTGTCCTCGTTAATGTGCAGGGAAAACAAATATGTAGAAATTAAGAGACTTGAAATGGCGTTAGGCTACACACAAGCTCAGTGCATTTGACTCCGGCTGCATAGTAGTAGTATGAAACTTTATTCCGCAAAATGGGACGGGGTTTAAGGGTTGGGGTCTTGGGCAGTAGGTGGTGTTCCTAGGTACAGGATCCCATTGGTTCTTGCTGCCTCCTCGGCCCGCTCAACCAGCGCAAGCTGGTCTTGCGGCTCGGAGCTGGACAGAAGCTCCTCCCACTGCTCGACTGACGGGTTTGTAACTTTGGGCTCTGCAGTATTGCGTAGGCCGAATCGTACTGTACATGAAGGGACTTGGGTATGAGTTTGTTTGTAGCCGTCTCCATGTGGTTGCCTGATGTCTTGTGTCTTGTGGGGAAGCGGGTATTTACGGGGTCCTAACTTCCAAAACATGGTGAGCTCTAGAAATCGGTAAGTTTTTCTGCGCATACATAGAGAAATTATAGGGATGCTCCACCTCTGTAAATGAATCTCGGACAACAGTGCTCGTAAATAAAAAAAAATGCGTTTACCTCTTCGCCGAGAATTGGAGTAAGCATGAAATGCATGGCGCGAAAGGCGTAGGCCATTCTATGGTAACTCATGAATGTTGATAGCTACTCTCGGATATTAACCAGTTCATTTAGTTGCCGGACGGGTCGACGGCATAGCCTGCTTCTATATACTCTTCGACGTGGGCAGCCCGCTTGGCCTCGTGGCTGCATAGCGCGGTATTTAGCCACTCCTTTCTTCTGTAGTCGGCTGTTCTTTTCCACCTCTAAATTCTGGCAACAGCCTCTCGGCGCTACAGGATGTCAACCGTGCTAGGAAGCTAGCGGCTTTCTGCTGTCAAATCTGGGCATCGAAACTGGCTCGAACCTGATAAGGGAGCAGAGTGGTTTCTTGGGCGAGTTGGTTTACCATATTGAAATATACCTGCGCTTAAAAGGCACGGACTGAAAGAAAGAGACACACACACAAAGCGCTTTGTGTGTGTGTCTCTTTCAGTCCGTGTCTTTTAAGCGCAGGTATATTTCAATCTGATAAGGGATTACAGGCAATTTTACACGTGCTCCCGACACCGAGCCAAAACTACCTAAAGGCAGAGGTTTACCAGGACGTTCAGGAATTCAGCAGTTTTGAAGCGCGAGCGAGAGCCCACAAAAAAAAATGTACAAAATTCATTTACGGTGTAGTGTAACCGAGGGCTTTCGGGCATTGTGTCGAGGGTGTTCACGCTACTCCGCCACCTTGCGCACGTGTTTACACTTCTAGATTTAGCTTAGTTTATCGGGGTTTAAGGTCCCAAAGCAACTCGGGCCATGAGGGACGCCCTAGTGAAGGGGCTCCGAAAATTTCGACCACCTGGGGTTCTGTAGCGTGCACTGACATCGCACAGTACACGGGCCTCTAGAATTTCGCGTCCATCGAAATTCGACTGCTGCGGCCGGGATCGAACATATGCGTCGTTCGGGTCAGCAGCCGAGCACCATAACCACCAAGCCACCGCGGCAGACCACATTCACACTTCTAAAAATGAGCAACGATGCCTCAGCGATGCTTCAGCGTCTGTAATAGCACAGAAAGATGTCACGACTGCAGGGAAGGCGATTAATTCGTCTCATTTGATTTCAATCCCGAAGCCCGCCAAAACACGTCTTCTCAACCTTCGTTACCATGAAAGTGCGACGTTGGCGTGTATGCCACGTCACGCTTCGTCACTGGTTTTTGATGCAGTCTGACGCGCTTATAACTGAGCACACAGCGAAGTGTTCGTGAAGGAATCTTATTCATTCTGCCTGTTTACGAACCAATATTTCGTACTTATAGAGCGCCCAATCTCATCTCCACGCAGACATGCGCGACAGAAAACTGTTCCATATATTCTCCCTTTTCCTTTTGAAAACACCTGCGACAACTAGCGCTTCCTTGTCCAGCAAAGCAACGCATAACCGTCAAGGCTAAGTCGAACCGTGGGAAACTCTTCAGGGTCGTTACTTTCTTGATCTATCGACCGCTCATTGCTATCTGTTTTTTTTTCTATTTTATTATTTTTTATTCCTATCCCAGATGAAGCGTCCCGTGCTTTTTGGCACGCATTGCCGTCGCCGTCGGCTATACGCAGGTGTTCGCGAATGCGCCTACTTCTAACCCTGCGGTGGGATGCTTGCCAGCGGTGACAAAATGACGTCTTCACAGCCGCAAATGCTTCTTGCTACGTTGCAGTTCCAACTGCCGTTCGTCTGAACGACAGTTCACTATTTCAGCTGCCGCTGAGACGAATTACAGGCGCAGCTGCACTTACTGCGAAACATTTGCATTACGTCATCTCGCCACGCGCTGCCTAGCATCGAACAAATATAGGCTTGTGTTCTTTTATCTTTAATTTCGCAAGCATATATCGTGTTTTATTCTAATAGATTCCTGATTTAATTATTTTAATGGCAGCTGAGCACTGCTCAGAGCCATGAGGTTCAAGTATAGAGGTACAGTGTTGGTCAAAAGTTCCCAGGCCACTGGGTCTGCATTTCATTGGCATATCCTGCCACTTATGAGGACAGTTAAGCTATCAATGTTCTCAGAAGTGAGAGCGATGCTTCTCCTATCCTCTATAGTGGTTTTGGGCTTCGGGGGTGTCGTAACTGTCCCACTATAGGGCTTGAAAGCAGACCCTGTGGCCTGGGAACTTTTGACAGACCCTGTACGCTTGTGTGTAGCACGCTGTGTATAATAGATTTCAGGAGTGTGTGCGAATTTCTACAGTGAGTTACTACGCCAGTTCCTTTCCTCAAAACTGTTTTTTTTTTGGGTTTTTTTTTCAGTCATGAGGTACTCTCTCGAGTATAGAGGTACACTCTAATGTAGACGCAAGAGCGGCTTTCACTAAATTTTTTTATTTTTTCAATTACTATAGCATCACTAGAGAGAGGATGGCCAGATGGTTCTTGATAATGACAAAGTGAGCAAGGGGGGGGGGGGGGGGGGGGGACGTTTCGACAAGAGGACTTGTCTTCACGCTGAGACTTTACCCTCCTTTGTTCACGTTGTAATTACCAAAAAATCAGGTAAGTCATGATGCGGTCGAACTTGGAGAACCGTACGATAAAAAGAATCACTGATATCGTAAGAACATGAACCTGGACACTATCTGTCGCAGAAATAAACGGACCAAACCTAGCCTGTAAGATCACACGTGCCTTTGTCTATAAAAGCCATGAAGCTTTTCAATAAAATCTTAGCTGCAAGTACCGCCCTGTGTCGTCACCTCCCTCTGTCCCGTGTCTGTTGGGGTGTATTGCTTCCTGATGTAGTTCGACTGGTTCTCTCCCAAACCGAACCCCACAGAAACACCGCGAGCACTATACACTCTTTAAAAAAAGGTAGTTGAGGTTCCTACATTTTGGGGTAGCAACAACCGTCACATATATGACTACCTAGGTAGTTACTGTACGTAGTAACTGCAAGGTAGTAACATTTACTACCTGTTGTTTAGTCGGAAATGTCTAGTCTTTCTTTCCTTTGAACTCCTGAAATAAAGAGTAATTTTGTTTGCATGTTGGATTTTATTAACATTTATTTATTTTATTTAGGCAAACTGCTCTAGCCTGTTGAGAGGTTGTGGTAAGGGCTGGAACACCGCACACATGTCGCTGACAATGACCGCTCTCTTTACTTATAAAAAAAAAAAATTAGATCGCATGTCCGAAAAAACACCCCAAAAAAGACAGCATTGAACGTGGATGCATCTTTCAGTAAAACCAGAAGGGAAAATGAGCACAAGTCAGGCACAATAGCTTGGGGTTGGTGAAAAAGTGCAATTAAGAAATCAAACTAAAGACTGGAACACATAGGTGCTGCGTATATATTGTATTGAAAACAAAAAAACAACACTGGCAATTTTATTAGATTTGTTGCCATTCAGGAAACCCTTTTCATCATATAAAAACATGGGGCATTGAGTAGCAATGTCACCAGGAATGTTATCATATATATATGTGCATATTCCGATCACCCATTTCCAAATCAAGGTAGTAATGGTTACCACCAGGGTTATAATTAGGTTTAGGTTTATGGGGTTTAGCGTCCCAAAGCGACTAAGGCTATGATAGACGCCGTAGTGGAGGGCTCCGGAAATTTCGGCCACCTGGGGTTCTTTAACGTGCACTGACATCGCACAGTACACGGGTCTCCAGAATTTCTCCTCTAAAGAAATTCTAGCCGCCGCGGCCGGGATCGAAGGTTATAATGAGGTAGTGCTAGTGTAGTAACTGCCAAAAACGTAGTAACAGCAGAAGTCACTACCTTGTTACTTAATTTTCTTTTGAGGTAGTAACAAGGTCATAGGAACATAGGTAGTAAGGGTTAAAAAAAGGTTGTAACAGCAGCCGTTACCACGCTTTCACTACATTTTTTTCTAAGAGATACGCTATCGCCACAACCGATCACCCCTCGTGTTTAACTGTTGTTGTTGTTGTTGTTGTCCTCTAAATAAGCCTCTCTCTAGCCCTGTGCATTCCACGCCGTCGTCTTCATCAACTTCCATCTGTGCGCAATGGACCTGTAACACATAGCTATTGCAGTGCCCTCTTCAGTTGCGTTAAGCGGTCCGAAAGTTTTCTAGTGCGCTACCAGTAAGGTCCCCGTTCACCTATTTCTCCGATCTTTGACCGAAGCCTGACCTTTAAACCCTAGCCTCGAGCAGGAAGCGAAATGAAACGCTGCGTGCTAGCACGCGTACTTCACATTTGGCCAAGTGAGCTAAATCGGCTGTGATTTTTTTATGGATTCTTTTTCACAAACATTCATCATTGCCTGGTACTTTGGCTTCCAAAATACTGCCGTTCGATGGCGGGTGGTGTCGGTGCTAGACATAAACATGAATGTGAGAACTGAAAGCAGTGTTGAGACATGGAATGCGCGCGCGGAGCACAATTGAAGGTGCGAACCCTTACAAAAATGGTCTATAGACAGTCTATAGACTTCTTATTGACTCTGTTGGCTTCCTATAGATATTGCTTTTTGCTATTCATAGTCTATAGACTGTCTATTGACAAAAGTCTACTAAAAGTGTATGGCCATAATTCTATAGATTGTCTATAGACTGGCTACGGCATTTGTATTGCCTATAGACTGTTCTCGAGGATTTGTCTATAGGCAGTCTATAGACTTTATAGACAGAAGTCTATAGACACTCTATAGACTGTCTAAAACTTCTTTTTGTAAGGGAATAGTGCCCATCTGAGATTAGGTCACCCGATGAGTCGGTGCAAGACGGCGTTTTCAATGATTCCGTCTGGTTGCAGTTGCCCCAAGAGCTCATCCGTTGAAGTCGTGACATTTGGCAGTATGTTGCCAAAAGACCACAGCAGCATAAGGATAAGTAGGAGGCTGACAGACAAGCCGATCAGAGTACATCTATGACATAAACGGTCTCCCGTTATTTCAGGAGTAATTTATGCGGTCCAATCTCTAACAACGCTGATGCTGATATCCTTAAACAGAACCTTACCCAAACTGACACCTTGTGCAAAGAATGGCTAATGCTTGTTAGTATTACTAAAACATTTCTGATTTCTCTCTATCGCAGGTAGTGACAAATTCCTCGTAAATAATCTTTTTTTTTTTGTTCTCATGTCTTCCGTTTCTTTCTGTAAGTACTTGGGCATTACTATAACAGTCTAACATGGTCAGTCGATATGGTGAACATACCGCTAATGAAGCTAACTGCAACCTGGGTTCATTTCTGCCAGGGCACAGCGGCGTAGCAGGCAATCACCGCGCGGATGAGGTCTCACGAACTGCTCACCACGATGGCGATTTTGTGTCGATCCCCCTTTCGAGGTCAGACGCAGCGGGCAGGCTTCGCGCCTAAAATCCTTGGACCCAGATCTGAAGCTCCGGCTTCCATCCGGAATACCACGACGTGAAGAAACTTTCCTCTGTCGCCTCTGGCTTGGTGTAGCTTTCACCAACCATTACTCTTTCTTAATTGGTATGGCTGATAGCCCTGCATGTGCCATCTGCGGGCATGAAAAGACTATAACCCACATTCTTTGTGACTGCCCTGCCTACAGCGCTGACAGGCAGTTTCTCACCCATACGCTGGAGCGTCTAGATCCACGCCCACTCAAGGAAATGAAGATTCTCGGCCACTGGCCGCGGCGATCGTCAGCGGTGAAAGCCTCCAAGGCACTGCTAACCTTCTTGCGGGCTTCTGGCCTGCACGATAGGTTGTGACTTCACCGAACGCTGACTTTTTAGTGTGTCTTCAATTTTCTGTTACTCTCCTGTCTCTTCCATTCTTTTTATCCCCTCACCCCCTTCCCCTCGTGTAGGGTAGCAAACCGATTATTATTCAGGTTAATCTCCCTGCCTTTCCTCATCTACCTCCTCCTCCTCCTGGGTTCATTCCGTCGCAATCTGTGATTTGCTACACCATCCATTAATCGAACCGTTCATCCTAAATTAAAATACGCATCAGCAGTACGGAGCTCCCACCATTTCTAGCCACTCTTTAACGTTAGAAAAAAGTAGACAACCGTCCTAGGCATCTCATGTTTCCATTATTCACATTTTACAATTGTGTCTGCTTCAAAATACCCAGCGAACCTATATGTCTACCTGACCTCCTTTAACGGACGGAAAATTTCTCGATTGTACCTGTCAAGTAAATTTTATCATTAGCCTTTAGGATCATCAGTCAGGTCATCGCCTCTGCAACCACAAGAATGTTGTACTGCCACCGCAGCAAAAACAGTCGCTCATTTCCGGTTATTTTTTGACCAGTCATCTCGGGATTGGAATGATCTATCACTGCGCGTCGTACAACTGATCAGACACATTCACTTCAAGAATGCGATCGAGGCCATAATCTTGTGGATGTCGTGCGCATCCCTCATGTAATTCCCCAAGGCTGGCGCTTTTTAGGGAAAAAAATAATAACAGAAAAGCGTCTCGAGCAATTGCATCACAATGCCAGAAAAAGCTTGGTGAGGCGCTGCCATAAGCAGTAATTATTAAAATTTATTTATCTATTACAAGTGCCTACAGCGCCCATGAGGCATTATTGTAGGGGGATTAACTATATATAATACAACGTACAATGAAGATACTGGGAACATGCATGTCAACGAGGTAACTCAACGTACGAAAGCATGAAAAAAAAAATAAAAAAATGAATTCACAACTAGCTAGTATCAACGGCAACATAACATACGTCGGCCAGCGTTGGTAAGTATACGAAAATGGAGACCTGGAAAAAGTACATGAAGTTAACATTTCAACAACTCTTTTAAAATCGGGTGCACAAACCGCATCATTCGGAAGAATACTGCAGTGAAGAGTTGCGTCAGGAAAAAATTAATACTTAAATACATTAATACGGCATTGATAACCCTTAATCTCTTTCGTGTCGTATAGTGTCTCTGATACGTAATTTGGCTGCTTTAGAAAAGTTTTCTTATTCATAGAGGCACAGTCATGGCAAATACTCTATAAGAATATACGCCATGCAGAGAAGCAGCTTTCGTAGTTACAGCGTGAAACACAGGACAAGAGTGGACAACAGAACACAACGCTGTGTTCTGTCGTCCTCTTTGTTGCTTAGGTCCGACAGTAGCTGGAAGTCTTCACACTCAGAAGGCCCGCATTTGTGCCACCGTCAAGTCATTGACCAGATAGACGGCTCTTGAAAGTTCAAGAAGAAATCAGCTGTGCGCTTTGCACATCAGTGTTGACTGACCGCCTGCTGCTCTACCAACGTGCGTGGGGAGAGCGTGATGACTGTTGCGACCTTCCGGCGCGACGGTCAAGGATGGGCTCACCCTGCCGCCCATTAGCGTGTGTTTTCTTTTTTTTTTGCCATCCATGAATATATGTCTACCACTTGTCGCTTTCCGCCAGATGACCTTCTGGCCCGGGGAGCGCCTGGGGGGGCGTTTGGAGGCTCGCGCTCTGGTCTTCCGAAGAAATCAATTAAGCCTTGCCGGCTCACCCAAAGCGGAAGCTCTTTGTATGAGCGTGGGCGCCGATGCCCCCCCCCCCCCCCCCCCCCCCACCCCCCCGTAAGGTGCCGCGGTTGGAAGGGGCTTTGGACTACGTGGGGAGAATCAGTTGTACTCCGGACGCCGAACGACTAGCAGCTAGCATCGCTGACTGCTCGAGCGTTCCGAGAGATGTGCAGTTGTTTGCTATTGAATCTTTGTATTTAATATTAAATAAATTCACCGAGTTAAGTTTCAACGATTGGATCAAGTCTGATCATTTATGATTAGGCCAACGAATAGCGGCAGCGACGCATGGTTACAACAATGACTTCGCTGCGGCTACGTCGTAGTCTATCGCCCTGTCGTGTACAGTGGAAGCATTTGTAGGCGCTGCGCAGTGACGACTAAATGCTGGTTAGGAAGGGACGATAAGGACGAGCGACACGGTTAGGCACACACTACCAACTCATCAAGCACAAACTGTGTGATGAACCAGTTTCTTGAAATGTTCCTGGGTCCACACTGGGCATGAGGAGATGGACTCACAGACTCCAGAAATTAATTTAAGGTAGATTTAATTAAGTCAACTGGCTTGATGACACTTACGGGACTTCCTGCGTTCGTCGTCACTGTTGCTGCGTCGGCAAAAAAAACACCCAAGATTTCTTCGTGCAATTTCAAGGTTTTATGATTGATTGCTTTTAGTCTGGGATTATTTTTTTTTCTTTGAAAACCACTACAGCGCGCATCATTGAACAATCCGACAGAACAATTGTCATCGTCGGTGCCAGGTAGTGCTTTCCAAACGCTGATGCGGCGAGTATGCGGGTTGAAGGCCAGGTAACATAGATGCCCCGGGCTGGACTTAACAACACACCTGTAATACTTGAACTCAGGGCTGAAGTTGAGCACAATGGCTAAAAATTCTGCAGCGTGACACACATGGCACAAAACAACATGCAGGTGCGCACGTACGAGGCTTTAGCCAAATACTAGCCTTGCTTGTTGGCGACAGACATTTGGTAGGAAGGCTATACAAACACTAAGCGAGATCAAGCGAGATAGACTCGCACTACCATCCAACGAATTGTAGCAATCAACTGTAGCATTTATTACCATCTGTCTGGTGGCAAGGCCTTTGCACCAACCAGCCGCTAACTCATCTGGCTTGCCGACTGCTGCAGATACCACCATCACCCGCCAGCTGCGAACACAATTGGTCACGTTTCGTAAACGTCCACTTAATACTTCCCAGCAGGCTTTCAGAAGAACGCGTTCGAAAGCTTGTGTGTGTCCAGTCGAACCTATAGCTGTGGACACAGCTTCAATCCACGCTGCTGCGCGTAGTGCCGCATCCAGCGACAGTGACCCCGAGTCTTATACAGAGTGACTTATAGGTCTGTTTTCAGGTTACGTTTCTCGGTGCAATAGAACGAGAAGTTCGTTTCACAAATATGACATTTATATCCGCATACTTGCCAGAACTTCACAGCATTATTATTCTCTGTTTTTGTCGTGTTTCGCAAAATTTTCAATTTTTCGTGAAAAACAAGTGTGAAAAAAAAACGTTTTTTTTTTTCTCAAGCCATTCAAAATTTCGTGATATTTCCCATCTAGGCGTGGCACGGGCCGGATGAAAAGCTGGATGTCTGCCGGGGCCTGGCTGGGGATTTCTTGCAGTTGCGCTGCCTGGTCGTTGTTCTACGCCGAGCTGCCAGGTGTGGGTAGGCGTTGACAGAGGCCGAACTCAAGCAACGGCTAGGCCCCGGGCTCTCTCAGGTCGTGGTGCTGCCCCGGTCGTCGGCCTTGCTCCCCCCCCCCCCCCCCCTTTCAACCGCTTGTTCCGCTTCTTCCGCCCCTCCGCTGACTGCATTCCTGTCCGCGGCCACTGGCCTCTGCCTTTGTGCACCTTTTTCCCTTTCCGATGGAGTCGTCGGTTGCTACTAAGTATGGTAAGGTGGGTGGTCACCATGCCCAAATATGGGAAACACTCCGCGGGCGACACGTTGCGGTGGCACGGTCAGCAGCTTCCAGGAAACGCCGCCGACAGGGGTCTTGACGCGGTGAACGTGCACGAACCGTCACAGCTGTACTTAGTGCCGTGAACACTTCGTGATGACCACATGCAAACAGGGCAGTACATACAGGGTCTGTTCTGAAAGTAGTAGGACTGGTTTTTTCCTGGGCGAACGGGCGGACGAGAGGTGGTCTGCGCGTGCAGGATCGGAATGCTGGGGAAAATTGGCAGTCGGCTCTCGGCCGTTGAAGAGAGGAGGTCGCTTGTACTGTGAACCCCTGTCGAAACGTCTCGTCACGCAGAATAATCGAGCGCTTACTGGATCAGCGATACGCGATCAAATTTTGAGTAAATCTTGGTAAAACGGGCAAAGAGACTCACAACATGATTAAGGAGGCCTACGGTGACGCTTCCATGGGTAGATCAGGTGTTTTTTGAGTGGCACAAGCTGTTCTGAGAAGGTAAGGAAAGAGTGGAGGAAGACGACCGCTCCAGACGCCCTTCGACCAGCAAGACCAACGAAAATGTGTAGCGAGTGAAACATTTACTTAACAGTGATCGTAGAATGAGTATCAGAATGATTGCTGATGACTTGAGCATTCCTCAAACCCAAGTTTTTGGGATCGTGACAGAAACCTTATCCATGAGGAGAGCGTGCGCTAAGTTGGTGCCCGGAGTGTTGTCAGAGGAGGAAAAGGCCAACCGGTAGGATCTTCTTCATCATGTGAATGAGGACCCCGATTTTTTGCCCAGCACAAGGCGGCAACGCTGCTTCAGCCCCCCTACAGCCTTGACTTGGCCCTGCCAGACTTTTTTCTATTCCCGAGAATAAAATCGACGCTCAAGGGGGAACATCACGGATCGGTAGAGGTGGTTCAACAGGCCGTGACGAGGGAGCTAAACAGCATTCCGGTCCAGGCGTTCCTGAAGGCGTACGAACACTGTAAAACTCATTGGCAGCAGCTTGTGGGTGCGGTAGGGTGCTACCTTGAAAAATTTTAATCGTTTGTACTATTCCCTTGAATATATTTTGTTTAAAAAAATGAGTCCTACTACTTTCAGAACAGACCATGTATCTATAGAGATTTCAAAGGTTAATGGATGGCTTGGCACAGATAAAGTGTTTGCCAGATAGCAAGGCGGTCATAAGGCAGCATACAGGGTGCTCCAGGGAGGTCTTAGTAATCCTCAAAAATTGCTTTTTTTAGGGAAAAATGTGGCTTTTTCAGCATAGCATTACCAGTGTTGGCGGACACCAGAAAATAGGGGAATCATTTTAAGTGTCAAGCTGGTTAACTGATTTTTGATAATTAACTTTTAATTATTAGAGCTAAGGCGCCAAGTTGCATTTAGAGATTTGTAGCCGGTCGTTAACAATAGCCATATTAATTTTTAGAATTTAGAAAACACGATTACCCTTGGCGCTGTGGCTCGACAAAATTTTTATTTTTTTACTAGTTACGTGCACTGGAAAGGTTGCTTTGCCTGCATGCTTTTCGAAAGCACATGTATTTTCGCACGATGTAGCCAGATTTTGTCCAGCCACAGCGCCGAGGATAATCGCGTTTTCGAAATTAAAAAATGATATGGCTATTACTAACCACCGGCAACAAATCTCTAATTGCAGTTAGGCGCTGAACTCTAATACTTAAAAAGGTTAATTATCAGAAATTAGTTAACAAGCTTACTACTTAAAACAATTCACCGGCTTTCCGGCGTCAGCCAACACTAGTAGTGCTATGCCGGAAAAAAGCATATTTTTACCCCAAAAAGCCTCTTTTTGAAAATTGCTTAAAGCCTAGCTTCCCTGAAACACCCTGTAAATCTCTATGCCACGACACAGTGCTGTAAGGTCTGATTTTGCCTAATGTGATCAAGCTAATGACGCTGCAAGAAGTTATTAGGAAGTCTAAATGTCATAAAGTACACATAAAGTACTCTCACGTGGTGTCTGCTCACTGTGCAGTGCAGGAGAGTGTTTTGATGGAATCGCATTTTTGTTTCCTTTGTTGTCGCTGCGCTTGACCGTTTCGTTTGCACCTGTGCCCTAGCTAAACCAGATATGAAAAACAAGTGTTCTTATGTTTCAAGGCTAGAAAGTAATACGTTTTTTTTTTTTTGAGAAAACAAATTTTTGTGGATAGATAAGCTCTAGCGAGGGAACAGCAGCTGATTTAAACTAAACTTAAATATATTGTTACGCGGCGGCCAGCCGAAGAATGAGACGTGGTGAACCATGGCTATGAGACGGGCGCTCCGTCCCGCGCCACTGCCAGCTTCGTCTTCGTCACACTATGAACCACGTTTTTTCGTTCTTTTGGTCAGGCGGAACCGAGCTTGTAGCCCGTGCTGTTCTTGGACAACCACGGGAGAGAGGAGGGTTTGCCTTTCCAAATTTGTCCGTCACGACCTCGCTGTTAGCGTTGAAGAGTATTTTGCGTATCCTGCTAGGAAACGCGTCTCCGGCGCGAATCCTGGCTCGGTACTTTTTGGGCCCTTCTTTACGCTTTTTGGATCCGGCGGCCCCTGTTAATCATGGACCCCAGTCAGAGCAACCTACCGCTTTCTACGCTTCATCAGTGGCCTTTTACAGGCATGTAAGAGCAGTAGCACCTGCTGTCAACATCGTTGCAGACCGTGTGGTGGACATTATGGGCACACTATTGTTACCTATTGTGCCGGCGTCTCGCCGCTCACCTATGCGCCGCGTTCAGTGGGCGCGTTTAGCGTCGACACCTCTCCCAGATCATCTACGTGACTTTGTCTGGAAACTTGGCTGGGCAGTGCTCCCTACTTGTGATCGGTTAGAGCGGTGGGGTGTGTTACGCTCCAGTACCTGTCCGAATTGCCCGCTCCCGGAATCTAATCGCCACGCTACAGTCACCTGTGTTGTAGCGCGTGTCTTTTGGCGCGCGGTTCATGCGGGATTTCGTGGGCAGGGCATTTCGTGCTTCGTCTCCCGCGGCCGCTTCCCCAGCGGCCGTTTTGCTCGCCTGTTAATAGTTGCAGGTCTTTTTAGTTTATGGCGCAGTCGATGCGCCGCGGTCGCTAGTGGCTTTCGACGCCGCGCTGTGTGGCCAATTCTCGGCCGTCTCCGACGGGAGCTGATTAGTTTTTTGTCCGAGGAACTCTTTTTCTTGGGTGAGGAAGAGTTTCTCCGACAGTGGTCATGCCCATTTATTTCTGTTAATAACGGTCGTCTTGTCTTGGTTTTTAGGCCAAACTGGCGCTAAGGTCTCTTTTTCAATGTTTGAATGACTAATTATCGACTTTTCGCTCTTCTGTCAATCGGTATATATGCATTCTTATTTTACATTGCCCATTCCTGTTAGTTACTTAGAAATGTTTATGGTACCTCTTTAATTGGCTCACCTTACATGCTTAATGTCATGTGTTTTTGTCAATGTGAATCTATCTTGTAACCTTGGCATGTGTACATATGTAAATAATTTTTTTCTAAACACCACGTACAGTCAGGTCGGAATGAAACGCGAACAGAGCATGTCAAGAAAACAAAATATTTTGCCTGCCTACTTTCAGCTGAAGTGTACAACTATCCTGATTCATGTGTCTGGGTAAAGGGCCTACTGAAATGCATAATCGAAAATATGTTGTAAAGGAATATCTCGCTGCAAAGCTGGGATGTATGACATATGCGTGTTCGCGTTTCATTCCGGCCTGACTGTACAGTCGCGTTCCGATGCGGAACACAACCGCACAACAGCTTTAATAGCATCTCAGCTCCGGCTCGGTTCGAACGATAAGCTAAAGGTTCAATACGAATACAGAATACAATACTCCAGTTATTTGTGCCTTATTTATTTAAGCCTTTGTTGTGATGTGACTTGAATAAGCACGCTGTCATGGCCGACGCTGGAAATATTTTGCATCTCAAGGACAATATTAAAATAAATGCACTTTTTTCACATTTCGTTTTTTTTTTTATGTTGGCATGGATGGCCATCACAGTTCCAATATTTATTACCTATACCAAGGACCCCTAGACTGCGCCCGTTTTTTTTTTTTTCCCCCAGCTTTCCATGTGTGACGAATGAAAGCACAAAGAACAGCTTTTATTTTCCAAAGCTCTTTTTTTTTTCCTAGCCCTCCCGTCAGTGCTTATGGCACGGGGATTCACGGCTACTATACGGGTCGGGCGTTCTAAAGAAAATAACGACACCGGAAAATGCACTGACAAAGCACGACGGAAGCGATCGCAGGTGTCTGAATCCGCGGGGGAAAGACAGCATTCGGGGGCGCCACGGGACAGCTGGCTTGTGCCCGCTGAGAGAGGAATTTCGCGAGTACGGTACGGGGCGTCCGCGCGCTTTGGGAAAGGGAGAGTCAAAATCGCACGACACTGAGGGCAGAGGGTGCCCTTGCCCTAGAGACGCTAGGCTTTTCTACCTTTTTTTCTTCCAGTCTCTCTTTTTTTTTTCCTTTGCACGCGTTGGTGCTGCCATCTGGTAGTCTAGTCACGAACGACGACGACACCACCCACAGGTTCGCGGATTGGTCCTCTTCTTCGGGCTCACCCCGCCCCAGTTGTCCGCATTGGGCGACTGCCTTCAATCCGCTATAAAAGTCGCGGTACTTCGCATGTTCTGATATTCACCGTTGATATCGCTGCGGAGTTGTAAGGGAAAAGTCTCACGCGACTCGTTGCCTATCGTGGGCAATCTGCGCTCTTCCTACCCGTTTACTGAAGTCTTGGATTAGGCGACCATGAAGTGTCAGGCCGCAAAGCAATCTGCGATCAGCACTTTCTTGGACAAGACGGCCGGAGTTCGCAAGGAACGCGGCTCGAAGAAGCACGAAGAGATGCATTCGTTATTCATCCGGCTCACGGATCTCGTCCCCGGCATGCCCCGTAACAGGAAGCTATCCAAGTTGGAGATCATTGAGAACACCATCGACTACATCACCGAGCTGGAGATTGCGCTCAAGGTGCACCCGGCGACGACATGTGGGCCTCGTGCTGCGGAAACCAGTGCGAATGCTGTAAGGCAACCTTTTGGTGTTCTGCCGCCGTCAAGCAACGTGATCGCCGGCAGCCCCCGCTCTGAGGAGGTACGCAGTCGTCTGATTTTCGCTTTGTATGTCACTTTCGTTTTTGTATCAGTGTCTGCCCTGTAGTATCTGATGATAAGGTGTGGAAAAATCCCTGTAGTGTCAGCGTGCATGGTGCCTCATTTTTGCTTGTATTTAGTCACACACAGATACCACAGATGCGTATAAAAAGTAACTACTTAGCTACAAAGGGTTATAGTAAAAAAGTATCAGTGATGGGATTCAGTCACTAAACGGCGCAGGAGTACGAGCTCTTTCAGCCACTTCGACACTTATCGGGAGGCATATATCATACAGGCCGTATTCGTTTTTGCGTAGACCTATGAGGACATGCATGACTGCTTTGCTGCTGTGTTGCCTTGGAGAGTCATTCTTGGACAAAAGTTTTGAAAATTGTAAAAGTTGTAAGATACTGTTACGGAAATATTGAAGATAATGGTCCATTCTTTTCATATGCGGCAAAATCTTTCTTTTAAAGTGTTTCCATCGATCGCATCGAACAGTTAAGACTGCCATAGAAAACAAATGGCGAAGGCTTTTGGCGACAGCAAGAACGTTAATAGAGAAAAAAAAATTCAAGACTGCCGTCGGGTGATCTCTGAATATGTTAATTGTTATAGTGAAATCTTATATGATAAGAAAAAAAATGCGTTCATAAACAGTTTCCCTCTAAAAATTGCTCTTGTCCAGAATTGTTGGTCATGTGAGCTAGTTGGAAACCTCAGCGTGCAGTTGTAACATATTGTTTACCCGTAGGGCATAGACATCACAAAGTACGATAGACATCGGCCAACAAGCCCCTACTTGTTCGCAGTTCCATGCTTTTCAATTGAACTACATGCACGGCAAGCACACGCGTGGCCACTCATTTGACGCTCGCGTTTCGCGCTTTATACGTTTTCCAGGTGACCGCGACGGACAAGATGCCTCCTAGCCACCTCGGTGAGCTAACGCCGGTGCTCGCCCAGACGCCACGAGGGGTCCGCTGCTGATTGGTTTGCGGCTCTCAAACGAGTGCCTCCCTTCAAGCTGCCTGGGGGTTTCTATGTGGCGACGCTTCCAGCCGAGGCTCACTGGGAGGCAGGATGGTGACTTTGAGCCACAAAGTGCCAGGCTACACAAGAGCCCCCGTTGGCGCAACTTGCTTGGCCAATCAACAGCCATTTCGTACTGAACCAGGGTGGAACTTCTTGCGCGGTGTGGAGCAAGCCATTGCTGGAACTCCGTGTTCATGTGACTGAGTCGGCGCTCAGGTGAATGGCCTCTGTGTTTCATCTTTTGTCGGTCCACTATGCACGCGGTGTTCGATATTTCTTTTGTTGAAAGAGTGTGGGCTTTCGAGGCTTAACACGCCTCCTGGTTATTTCTTTCTGTCTTTTTCTACCAATCACAGAAGGTACCGTGGTGGATGATGGGCTGTCGAGTTCCTGGAGTCGAGAATTCATCCTTGAGGTGAGCGCTCGTATCCTCATGCACTTCTTATGACGACGCTCTGTGCTGTTATTAACGTGGGATTGTCACGTCTTCTTTTGCAGCAGGCCTGTGAACAACCCCAATCCATTGCGACGACCACACATTCTCTGAAGTTTCCATCAAGTACCTGAGTCCCGCCTGCCACCACGCGTGGGCGAGACATGATGGCGCCATGGCTGACAGGGCACAGTTGGCGCGTACACGGTCTTCACTCTGACGTATCGGGATGAAACCGACCGCATGCCAACTATTGCAATAAAACTTATCTGTAGATAACCTGAGTATGTTGTGTGATCTGTTTACTGCTGACGTTGCAGCTGTCGGAACTCAAACAATGGGCAAATTACGTGGAAAAAATCAAGCGTGATTCTTATCGTTATCAGTAGCGTCGGTGGATGCTACACTGGAATCTCGGACTGAGTAAACCACCAACATTCAGTTGCGGTCTCCTTTCTTACAATTAAAGTTTAATCTATGTCCCTGTCTCTTATCACTTCCTGCTTAATTTCCTCAAGGGATGTCTCATGTCGGTTGTGCCTCCCTCTTAACACGGAAATGTACAGGACTTGTTTTAGAAAATGCTAATGAAGATAGCATGGATGAGTCTCGAGGACCTGCTTTAGGATTAGCAGCACCAGATGTAGTGAAGAAGGAGCGCTACACTCCAACCTGCTAATGACTTATCGCGGAGGAGTGGCTTTGGAGTTCGACTTCTGATCCCAAGGTCACGTGTTGGCTACCGGTCGCGGAGGCCGTATTTTGATGAAGGCGAACTAGAGAGACACACGTGTATTGCGTGATGGTGCACGTTAGAGAAATCCAGGTGGTCCGAATTTAACCGGAGCCCGCCAATACGGCGTCCCTCATAGCATATATGTGTCCCTTCGGGACGATAAACAAAAAAAAGTTTAGTTGAACCTGCTAATAAATTAAGAAGGCTATAAGTTTTCAGCTAACTCATTTTTGTTAGTCAAAACGTAGCCTTCATTAAATGAATTCTGTGTTTTGCGAAGACGAATGCTTCGAACACTTTCGCAAGATTAATTCCGACCAATACACTAATGGCTTGGTTTTCTAGCAGCGCTAAATAGGCATGGATATGGCGCGCGAGCAATTTTCGTTTGACCGTTATTTTTGATGGTTCTGCGATTACGTGTCCGGCCGCGGTGTGTGTATAGTATAACAGCTAGCAAAATAAAAAAGAACACGCAAAAATCTTCGGCTGTTCCTAAAAATGGCGGCATGCACCGTCGTAAGCGCGAAGGGATGTGCCAGCCACATTTATGAACAGCCCTAAGTGCACAGAAGGCTGGCCAGTGCTCTCCTGTTCCCTTTCATACTGCTGGCATTCGTATATTAAAAAAAAAAGCATCTCATCTTACTTGCACTCCGCCACAGCTTATAGTTTCGGTATCACGTTGGAGCCCGTAAAATTAAATTCTATGGCATGCCACGTCAGTTTTAGAGTGCCAAATTGATCAGTTATCACGTTATAATAACAACGACGCTAGTTTGTTTAAAGTGTCCTTTAAAGACCTTTTAAAGTGTCCCCTCCATTTTTTTCTTTAATGCAAAAGCTTTAGATGCCTCATCGACACGAAAACACGTCGCCAATTAAAAAATGGCGGGGTTGCAACAATTGATCGAAACGGTGTGACGTCATCAAAGCCGAAGAAATACGAATTATTAAGCAGTAATAATCGGTACTACTACTACTAGCAAATACAGTAACTAGAAGGAAATAGCATAGAATTGGAATAGAATCGTAATGATTTCGCTTTACACGCACGTCAGTTCCTCAATAGCCTCATGTAATTTTTTCGTCACCGTTTCTGTTTCCAATTTTCTGTTTACAGGAGGCATTCAGAGGCCTGGATTGGGAAAAGTTGGGGATAAGACTTAATGGAGAATTCCTAAGTAATCTGCGATTCGCTGATGTCATTGCCTTGCTAATAAGTCACTCAGGAGATGAGCTGCAAAGCATGATCAATGAGTTAGACAGGCGGAACACAACGGTGGGGCTAAGAATTAAATGCAGAAAACCCAAGTAATGTTCAACAGACTCGGATGGGTACAAGAGTTTACAATTGGTAGCGAAGTGCTGGAAGTGGTAAGGGAATACGTCTACTTTGTGTAGGTATATATACATAGGGACCGCAGTTCCGAATCACGAGAGTGAAATAATTATAAGAATAAGAATGAGGTAGAGCGCATTCGGCATGCTCTCTGAGAGCATGAATGGCAGTTTACCAATATCCCTCAAGAGAAAAGTATACAGCAGCTATATCTTACCGGTACTCGCTTATCGATCAGAAACATGGAGGCTGACGAAAAATATTCGACTGAAGTTAAGGACAGCGCAGCGAGCTACGGAAAGAAAAATGTTAGGCGTAACGTCAAGAGACAGGAAGGGGACAGAATGGATCAGGGATGAAAGACAGGTTGACGACATTCTAGCCGAAATCAAGAGGAAGAAGTGGGCCTGGGCAGGGCATGCATGTAATGCGAAGGCAAGATAACCGCTGGTCCTTAAGTGTAACGGAGTGGATTCCAAGGAAAGGCAAGCGTAGCAGGGGGCAGCAGAAAGTTAGCTGGGCGGATGAGATTGAGAAGTGCGCGGGGATAGAGGGGCCGCAACTGGCAAAGGACAGGGTTAATTGGAGAGATATGGGAGAGGCCTTTGCCCTGCAGTGGGTGAAGTCAGGCTCATAATGATGATTTTTTTTTTCGTTTCGCCCTTGCGGCAACCACGATCGGTCTGCAATCCAATGGCTTGGCGCTGGGAGGGAAAATGGCTTAGCTACTGTGTAAACTCTGTCTGCACATATATATAATACCCAGAAGCGCTGTTTTTCTGCAAACACATCGATCGGCATTGGTAAAGATTTTCCTCAGTGTTGAGTTCAAACTTTCATGCATGAAACAATGAAATATAGTTAAAACGTACATTGGCTGATTTCATTTAGTTAGTATGCTTAGGTGCTTTCATATGCGTGCTGTATCTTCGAAAGCCTAAACAGAAAAAAGTAAAACAGTTACACCTACAACTTCAGTATTGAAACTGAACCAACAGTTTAAAACAGAAAGGTCCGGCTCAGTGCCTATGTTAACAACCTCCAAGCATCAATACAGACGGTTATAGGTTAATAAAACAACTAGGCTGACAAAAAAAGAAGAAAAACTTGCCACCAAAGAGCTCATCTGTATACGCATGGGCGCTCTTACTAGGACTGCATTACTGATCTGCTGAGGCTATAGAAAACCACAAAGTTTTTGTTTTGTATATTGACTATTTTCGTAGCGGTTGAAACGCGCTTCCTTTGCTGCTATAGTTCAAAGTTATTTAATAAATTAACCGCCTAAATTCGCTTGCCCTTTCAGGCAGAACACGATTATTCACTCTTGAATTTTGACGTCGGCTAACCGCACTTTAATCTCAACAAACTCACCAATAAATGCAATGGATGGATCGAAAAACTTTATTTCAGAGTCAACCGGAGGTTCGCAGGACTTTGTCCCCCCCCCCCTTGCTAGGCGTCTGCCGTAACACCTTGGTACTGGACGGCGGCCAATGATTGATTGACGAAGTTTCTTTGGACTTCTGGGTCTGGGTTGTGCATCAGAGCCTCCCGGGAGTATGGTGTGCGTGTGTTGTCTTTATAAAGTGGACATATCCAGATTATGTGTACCATGGTCGCACATCCGTCACAGTGCTTACATCAAGCATCGAACTGCCCTGGATATGTTTTGTTAGCGTCTATTCTTGAACAATGACCAGCGTTCCAGAAATGAATAGTGGTTGCGAAGGGGCTCTAGAACAAATCATGGTAGGCACTGGAATTTCACCATCTTCTCCCCGTTTTTTCCTTATCACCGCATCATAGAGGTTCGCTTTATTTTTTCGGAAGTATTTCCCCCTTGTATCTCAGAGGAAATTGTCATATCCATTACATCTCTAAAATATGGTAGCAGTAAGCGATTGCTCACTTGGTTGCAGTCAACTGCATACTGAGGATTTTCCTAGAAATATCTCTCGGTGAATCAGCAATGACTTACAACGGTCCATGTGCACCGCCATGCCTTTCACATTATCACACTGTACGTGCACACTGACATCGCGCAGGATACGCCAAAAGGCACCCGTGTGCTGTTGCGATGTCAGTGCACGTCAAAGATCCCCAGGTGGTCGAAATTATTCCTGAGTCCTCCAAAACGACATCTCTTTCTCTCTTTCTTCTTTCACTCCCACCTTCCTCCCTTCCCTTAGGGCGCGGTTCGGGTGTCCACCGAGATATGTGAGACAATTACTGCGCCATTTCCTTTATTCAGAAACCAATTTTCAAACAAAAACAATTTTCAGCTTGCTCAGGCATCGGTAAATGATGGTCAATAAGCTTTGTTTCGTGAAGTACGCAAAATGGGGGAGGTAATTAATACTAATAGGCTCTTCTCTGCAGCGCTTCGAAATAGCTCACTCGTTGTCATTAGGCCCTTAATAATATAGGAGAAGGAGGAAAACTTCATTAAAAAGAATATTGCGCTTCCGTGTATGTATACGCTCGGCGTTATTAGCTATACCCTTATTAAACGCACCCTATAATTAAACGCACATTACAGAAGTGGGAAAGCATTTAGACTTTTACTTTGTATACATTATAGTCGAGACATAAGAGTGGAAGCGCAACTTTCCACTCGCATCTGGTTGACTGCATGAGCAAACGCATACACGTAAGTGTGTGTGGGTGTGCAGGCCGCGCCTTCAGCAGATTGAGTCTTTAATCCCTGTCTCACGGCGGTGCTTTTGAACAACGTGCCAGCTAATGGCAGAAGGGAAGCAAGGGGGGGGGGGGGGGGGGATGAACGGAAAGGCGGGTAATGAGAAACTCGCGCATCAAGAACACCGAGTCCAGAATCTGTCTCCGAGTTATCCACTGTAGTTGCGCGCGCCCCCTACGGCGAATGTTCTGCCGCTGGCACGGAGTAGCGTCGCCGTGGTCATTTGCAGAGAAAGAGGCCAAGACCACCGTGCAAGCGGCGACTGATGTCTGCATCGAGGGTGGCCCCTGTGAGCACACCACGCATGAACCGTCTGGGGCGCCGATACTTTCGCGGGGGTCCACGCGTTGATCGAATCGCGCTGCGGGGATGACGGGAGCAAGAACAAAAAGAAGGCTGGTTTGATCAAGAGGACGAAACTCGCTGCGGTAGGTTCGCGTCAACGTTAATAGAACGTTGGGCTCGCGTACACACGAGCTCTGCGCGTCGCTCTCGATGTTGGTGGCCCGCAGTGACTGGCTCAGTGTAGGACCGGCGTAATGCGGAGATCTTTTTTTTTTTCGTTTCTGTGGATTCTGTTCCATCCTTATCATCTGCTGCGCCGATATGACAGGTCATGGAATTTGCGGGGGCCGTGACGTACGTTTCTTGAGGCGATGCCGGAGGGTGAAAAAAGGAGAATTAAATATCCAGGCAGGTCTTTCGCCGGTTATTTCGTAAACCTGCAGGCCTGTACTGTGGAGCGAACGTTTAAAAGCCTAAAACAGAGTTAAAAGTAGTACTTCAGTAGGGGTAGGTGTAGGGCTGGTTGTTATTGCAGATTTAAGTTATGTAGATTTAGATTTCCAAGTGTGAGCGTTTTTACCGGAAGCAGGTTGAAAACCACTGGAGATATGATAGAAGCGTAATAAAAAAAAAAACTGGCCCACAATGCGTTAGCGATACCTTATTTGAATAATGCAGAAAAGTCGTTTCATTCACAGTTTGTGCAATAAAGCTGAAATGCGCCCCCCCCCCCCCCCCCCCTACTTACAGATAAATGTTTAAGTTACCTTCAAGCATGTTTTTATGGTATTGTTATTTGTTGTTGTACAAGGGTGGACGCGGTCGGGCTACCCGCGTTCGGCTAAATATAGCCGTTCCTGTCTATGTTGAATATGTCCATTCCCCAAGGGGACGTCATCTATGAACAGTGCTGTATATATCTGTCTGTTTGTTCAAATAAACTTCTACTCTTTTCGTGTTCTTTTTTTTTTTTTTCATGCACGGTGTACAAAATAAACAGCTGTCAGTCGCCGCAGTGTTCGTCCTTGCTCTCGCCTTTCTTCTTGCCATCTTTAGCCTTGTGCCGTGTGCGCTGGAAAACTATGAACTTAAATTTAAAAGTACTTCTTCAATGGAGTTAAATTTTTTTTTTTTTACGCTGGAGTGTACTGTTGGGACATGTTACGATGGGCTCGCAGCTCCTACGATTCCTTGCAGCATTTTCGTCAAGCAGAAGCGCTACTGATCGAACAAAGTACACTGACATGGCTCCAAACAAAAATGGCAGCTTACTCGTCTGTCTCGACACCAGGCGCTTCATGCCGGGAAGTGTCACTCAAATGAAGTCGAACCGAAGCTTGAGGGGTGCACACTACTTTTTTTCCTGACTACTTTTAATGCATTCAGTGGTTGTATAGATAGTCAGCGGAAGGCGGCTTCCCAGTTCAAAAACAAAATTTTCCCTCACAAGTGAAGGTCAGGTATCGAGGGCCACAATCGCCTTTATTTTATACGTATGCGCGCCCTTCAAAGTCTAAACATTGTTTATTTTCGAACGTGCAAGGCAGTACATAAAAAAAATGTATTTGGACCCATAGCCGCATGGCTAGTGAAACGGTTCACTGCAAAATAATATAAAATACACCAGACAAGGAAAAGGGAATGAGGGGCTCGTTATAAATATGACAGAAGCCAACAGCCACAGAAACCAAGGGGCACAGGAGATTTTCAATTAATTTTTTTATTTGTGGTGTTGATCAATTTATATTACTGAATATGTTGTCGCTTAAAGCAAATTGATTAGAAAAGCAGAAGAAAAAAACAACCACATGCCGCCGGTGGGATCCGAACCCACGACCTCCGAATTACGCGTCCGGTGCTCTACCGCTGAGCTACGGTGACAACCACAGACTGATGAAGAACAGGAAAGAAAAATTCACAGGGGTCAACAATCCATTAAAGAAAGGTGGGGGTAGGGTCCCTTCCTGGTTGTTAATAAAGAAAAACTTGCAGCAGAGCTTAAAGTTATTGCTCCACATTAATAGGCACTGCGTTTCATACATTTGTGCCGGAAAATTGAACTAAGCGTTCCCGAAGTTTTTAAAAATTAATGACGTCCTCAGTTGGCATAGTTTCCTGTTGATAAAGTGAGTGAAACTCTTTCTGATTTCGAATCTCTGTCCGAGAGCTTCTCCGGCTTAGAATACTTTCAGCCATGGTTACTTCAGAATTAAGTAGCCTCTAAAATGTACCGTTGTATGGTTTCCATATAGCGTACAAAGGAAGTTTATGGAACTATAATGATCTTGACTTATCTGAGCTCTCGAGACTTACACACACTTTACGGTTCCATGAGCAAACTCAGTGAAGGCTGTGCGAAATCTCCACGAAGCAGGCCGACTTTCGCCCGGGCTTTTGAAATACAGCGTGTGCCGGTCAGTATCAGTTATTCGCATTAGTTAGGAACTACTCCAAATTAATGGTTTTGGCTTTGGTTTATGGGGTTTAACGTTCTAAAAGCAACTCAGACTATGAGAGACGCCGTAGTGAAGGGCTCCAGAAATTTCGACCACCTGGGGTTCTTAACGTGCACTGACATCGCACAGTACACGGGCCTCTAGAATTTCGCCTCCATAGAAATTCAACCACCGCGGCCGGGATCGAACCCGCGTCTTTCGGGTCAGCAGCCGAGCACCATAACCACTGAGCCACCGCGGCGGACTACTCCAGATTAATCTTTCAACGCATGGTAGCATGTAAGGTCCGGCAAGTTTGAAGTATGTGGCGGTAAGCGAGCACTGCGAGTTAATTATAATGGATTACTTTGGAGGCAAACCTCTATCACCAACTATCAGGCTCAAGAGTAGCTCTGACCTGAAAATTTACCTTAACTTAGCACACAAGCACTCAACATCCATTCCAATGGGGCTGCGATAGCAGCCACTAACTTCGTGCTCAGTAGTTTACGCAACACGGAACTAAAACAAAAGGACTCCCAAGAGCAGTGATGGCGCTATAAACTGGCCTCAGTAAGATACTAAATAGTCTGATACAGTGACATTTCAGATAAAGCCATATGATTCCCGACAAACACTGAATATTTTGATTAAGTGCCACTTCAAATAAAGCCCCCCGATTCCCGCCACCGTGGAGCTGCGTATCACCAAATGCCAGATAAAAGTGTTTATTCTGCATTATCACTAGGCCTCCGTTGGACGAGGCACACATGGTCAGAGGCTTGGAAAGCTCTTAAGGCTGTTCGAGCGTCCCCTTGAGAAAAGTTGTTTGCTCTCACCTCTCCATCAGAATTTGTCCTGTCCCGCTGAATCTGTCTGCTGCACAATGCAACCCATCGCCTGTCGGTAGACTGCGGGTGACGTTTATGCTATTCGCAGTTAAGCTGATTAAAATATGCGCTCGGCATTTGAAGTAGATGACGAACACAGGAAAACGAAAAGCCTCAAGCCATTTACTGCTCAAGCTCGGTCGCATCCGCACCGCAACAAATTCAAACACGGCGCGCCTGTTAAGAAAGACTCTACTATCATCATCAGAAGCTGGGGATCGCTCAGAAACTTCACAAGTACTAAAACTTATTCAAACTACACTGTAACTTATTATAGTGCTCTAAAAACTTTTACTGTGTTATGAAGCGTAACGATGGCTTTGAATACTCGCACCTTGCTCCCTTTCTCTTTTACTAGCGCAGAGTAGCAGGCCTTGGATCTGCCTATGTTCCTTTGGTTTGAATAAACAACACTTTTTCTCCTCACAAAATTTTCTTCTTCTTTTGTTATTTTTTTAGTAAGAAATCATTCGTCCGTGACAAAAGACAAATATCATCAGCAGCAGCAGCTAGGGAAGAGCGGAATGGCGGGATGTTTTGTTTTGAAGTTTGTTTTGGAGCCACTCGCCGGACGCAACGGTCGGACTCCGTGCTGGAGAAACTGCATCTGTCCGCTTCATTTCATGGTAACCTGCTAAATGCAGCCTGTCTGGCGCAGCATGTTAGTCACTGAGAGAGCCCCATCTCGAGCTGGACGCCCTGTCAACTTTTTAGAAACGCGCTGTATGGCGAGTTCCATTTGCGAGCGGAGCGCCCGCAGCAAATCTCTTTTGGTGCTTTAATCTGTATCGCTCCTTGAAAAAAAAAAAAAAAAACGTGCACGCGTCGAGGCTACTCATGGGAGCAGTGGTGTGGAGTACAGTTTACTGGGGAAGGCGGGTAGCTTGGAAGTTTCTTTTGCTTACGCACTGTGTCCAGAACGGCACAGACGCCGCAGCGGAGTGCTCCAGAATGAAATCATTTATGACGCGCTTTCACATTTTGTGTGTTGCCACTGAACACACCTTGATAAATGCTGGATTCTGCACGGATTAGCTCGGGGATGCACCTTATCTGCTGGCTCCGCCGAATACTGTTGCTCAAACTCATTCCGTACCGTGATACTGACACTGCATGCGAAGTTACTTTATGTGAAATCTTGCATCATTGCCATGGTACATAACTTGGGACTTTTGTGCACCTGGTGCAAAAACAGCGTAAGCGGCAGCCCAGGCTCTCGGCACCTATTCGAAGCTGGCCGATGAAAAGTTTACACCTTTTTTAGGTTGTAGCATGAAAAAAGTGTTGTCATTCTGCTAATTCATGCCTAGCTTCAGTAAATGAAATCAGTGTATTGGCATGATTCATATTTTTACTGTATGCATCATGAAATTCACTTGCTTTAATTGCACTGACTACTTGAGTGAAAAACTACGGTGTGATGTTCTTGCTTCTTCTAGAACTCGTCACCCGATAAGTGCGTTGCGCAGTTTGCGGTTTCGCACTTTTCTTGGTGTACTTACTTCTACTACTTACCACTTACTACCTTGGAACATTTCTGCATGTGTGAGACATTTTCCAATTATTTATATATTAAACATACTCCTGAAGACCTTCTGTTGGTGGCATTATGTGGAGCGGTAGGAATACCGCACAAAATTAAAAAAAGAATCCAGACAGGCCTGTTAGAACTTGGAAGTTTAAGTTACACATCTAAAACTGGCAAAGGAAAACCAACACAGTTCCCACTTCGAGTTATTGATCAATTCGCTCTCGTCCTACCATAAGCTTGCCGTCCTGGTTAGCTCAATTGGTAGAGCGACTGCTCCGGTGAAGCGGTGGTCCTGGGTTCGAACCCCGGACCAGGACGAATTTTTCTTTAACTACGAAGTTTCTGAGAAAGCTGTATAGCTTTCCTTTGTAGCCGTATGGCTGCGCTCGGGTGGATGCCAATGAGTAATTACTCCCTTATTACTAAAGAGGTTAGCAATCACAAAACATGAGAATGAAGCAGGGTTCTTTTTGTTCTTTCAGCGATCCTAACTCTTTTCATGATTGTTTTGTGCAGGACAATCTGGACTGGACCTGGTGCATCGTTTAAGTGGTCCTTAAAATCAATCATGGAGCACCAGGTCTGGTAAGACAAGAATTGGTGATTTGCAAGTAGAATATTGTATGAAGTAAGAAATGGGTAAGTAGGTAATACTGTTTAGATTCAAATGTGCAATTCATGGACTATCAGCATGGGATGAAAATACGAACACAGGAAGAGGGTAAAGGAACATCCTGGCAAGTACACCCAGAAGTGAAGTTCACACACAGCTGTAGTTATCGCCAGTCACATTAAGCCCTCTCTAGGACAAAGACCTCTTGTTTTTTGCTGCTCTGTGCCAACGAACTTCTCAACTTTATCACCCCACCTGCCTCACTGTTGCCCTTGTATATGTTCCCTGCTCTTTGGTATTCGCTGTGCCACTTTTAACAGACCCTTGGTTATCTGTTTTGTGCATCATGTCTCCCTCGTAAGCCTCTTTACTGACCATAATTTCTGCTAAAGTATCACCTTGTATTTGTTCTGCAGTCTGTGCTTCTCTGTCTTTTGACATCATAGGTGTGCACAGGGTTCTCCATTAGGGGGAGTAGAGTTTAACTGCAGCGCTTCCCACCCAACCCCCATCTCACAGAAGACTCTATGTTCAAAATGCAGTGCAGAGATGAGGAATGGTAATAAAACATTTATTTCAATGTAATGGAATTGCAAAACATACAAAATATTGTTGGGCAGTAGTTCTTACTTTCATGCGTGTCATTGGCAGAGGAAGGCAGTCCCTGCGCCGCTGAGGCATCATTGTAACAACGTGCTTCCGAAAGAATTTTCATTCTTTCTAAACCACAAAAAATATATGACACATCTGTGTTTTGTTAACTGCAAAAAGGAACCTGAAAAGATTGCCTCAAAGTGACCCAGCAAGTAAACTGTTCTTGGAGCACAACATCACGACTCCTCAGCCACCAGTATTGTCAAAAAATTTGCATGGCCCTAGCACTGCACTATAAGCAATGACTGGACAGTTCCGGCAGAGTAAAAATATGCAGCGGACTTGGCGCCCCCCTTTATATGATTAGGGGGGCGGGGCAGTTATATAGTGCGCACGCCTATGGTTAACATTACTGGTCACATGCTGCAGCCTCCTTTTTGATCTGTTGGTACTTCTGTCTTTTTGTGCCCACTATGACACCCCGTACCTAGACTAGACTCTGACACCAGGCACGCATCTAAGGGAGCAGTGGAGCGTGGGGCGACTCCCCACCTATCCAAGCAACAATTTTCCATAGGAAAACTGCACTAGGCTCCCATTATTATTTTTTTTGACGTTGAAAGTTCAAGAAATGCACGCACTAATAGGACTGCCCTTCGAACTGCTCCCTTCTAGCGCTGGGCGTAAATATTTTCCTGTCTGATACCTGGATTGTGGTGGGCAGACTGACAATGCCACATCCCTCTGACCTGTTACCCTACCAGTCAAGGTGCAGAGCATCATTGGGCGCCCATCGCTTATGCTTGCTGCCAAATTTGAGTCTGTATCTAAAATGCTTATAGCGTGGCTGTCTTCATGGCCCTTGGCAGTTTGGAAGCATTTCATCACTGAGCTACACACTGTCAACAATGCTCTCATTGCATCATCGCTTATGCAGCCAGCCCTGGAGACTCCTGTTATGGCATGATCCGCAAGTCATTGCATCACCACTTATGCAGCCAGCCCTGGAGACTCCTGGTATGGCATGGTCCGCAAGGCTGAGGCCTGCTCTACCCCTACCGAAGTCCTGACCAATCTGCACGGACTCGGTTGCACTGTACTCTCCGCCTGCATGATGGGTGGAGGATGAGACAGTGCCTCAATTCAAGGTACCTTCATAATTGGTGTTGTCCATTACTGTTGTGGTGAGCAATGCAGTCTCCTGCACCACCCTAAACCAAATTTTGTTTGGTCTACAGCATCCTATGAGGGCAGTATTGCAAGGGGGAAGGGACAAGCACTGAGTTGTGATGAAGCTAGCAAACTTCTTAAAGGGACAGTGAGGAGAGCTCTATTGATATTTTTTTTAAAGCAAAATCCGATAGTTCGGCATGTCATGGCTTTGTTGCCACTTGGCCAGCAGCGAAAGATGCATTTATTTCTAAGAAATTTGGATTCGAAGTTGAAAAAGTTTTTCCCGCCGCTCTGATTCAAACTTGGGATTCTCCTATGACGACACAGGACTAATACCCCTGTCACACGGCCAGTTTCAATGGCCATCGAGTCGAGGGCCTTCGAGATTTTCGATCGCCATCGAACTCGAGGGAGTTGTGGTGCTGCTACACGGCAAATCTCAATGGCCATTGAAATCGTTCTCGCGTCTTACGCCAAGCTCGTGTGGCGCCGCAATCGCTACGTTCGGTTTCGCGAAAATAACGAAAATATAGTGAAGAAACTTAACCAAATGTTGAAATACACTTTTTTTCAGTCATAAGGCGCGTTCACACTTGTTCAAAAATCCGGCAAGCGAAGCGGATTCGCTCGCCGCAAAAACTAGGACCTGTGCTCATTTGTTGACGCCCGGGCGAGTTGGAACGGCCGCGCCGCCGCTGCTTCTCGCTGTGCGCACCATGTCGCCGCTCGCGGCGTATACAGATACAGTGAGAAAAGAGCATAAATTTATGCTGTCTACGTACCACGAGCGTATGCACGCTTACGTACGCTAAACGCAGGCGCATTCCCACATTTAGTTCAGCGTATGCTAGCAGAGACGCAAAAATAAACTCAGCCTCTAGTGGCGCCATCTGGTTGTCAAAACGGGAATCATTACTGTCAACAAACCGACTCTCTTAGGCCTAGCAGCGGCAGAATCGTCACTCTAAATAAAAAATAAAGCAAATTTATCACTTATACGTTTTCTTGTAGGCAAGCTGAAACAAAGCGAAAGACCGGTGCCCCATTTATGACCAGTGAACGGACAGAAAAAGGCAGCAACAACGAGAATTCAGTCCGAAGCGAGGGGTCCGGCTTTGAAGGGCGCCGCCATGTTTGTTGTCGTTCGAAGCAATGCTAGCAACCTTGGGCAACGCTCGAAGGCCCTCGAAATCTCGATAGAGTTCCGGGCTGCTCCGTCGACTCGATAGACTATTGACTCGATGGCCATTCAAACTGGCCGTGTAGCAGCGCTCGATCGCCTTCGAGTCGATAGACTATCGATTCGAGGGCCTTCGAAATGCCCGTGTGACAGGGGTATAAGTGACGTGAAATATGACGTAACGCAGACTCCGTAATTTCTGGCAGCCAACAGTGCGGCCCAGCAGCAGCCGAAAAGAAAGCTACCGCCGGCTGCACGTTGAAGGCATCTACGGACTATTGCGGCCGTCGCTTTGTTTACGTTTACACCGGCGTTTTGCCAGCGTTGCGATGGATCCCGTTCTTGAAGTTGTCAGCGAAGTTCTTGCAAATAGACACCTTTAGCATACCGTGTACCTTGTTACTGTTAGCGGAATACTGGGAGCCCGCCTACCGCTGGTGAGGAGGCACTGATTAGTCCCGATGCAGCAGGCGCACGCGTAGCTGCCGGGTGCGTGGCGCCATCTGGCGACATCAAGGAGATTTGCGTATGCATTTGCTGCGCCTCAGTGATTCGTAGCTTCTCGTGTCCTAGTGTTGCTAGAACTATTGGTTCTAGCAACACTGTTTTGTCCTATGATGTCATGAATGTTGTACTTGCGAGTTTGGCCTGTGGCGGCGATACCTGTATTTTGGTTCTTGCTCTTTTCTACGTTACAAGAGCTTTGCTGTCAGTATGAGTGGCGTTTTTGTAATCAGGAGCTGGCATTCTGTCGATACAAGCCAACTTCAATTTATCCTCAGTGTCCCTTTAAAAAAAAACAATTCATTCTCGAAAAACAAAGTAAGTGTAAGTAAAAATGTCACAGAAACAAAGCGGGCCAACATTTGCTCTGCCAAATGACTGGCCTCATGGCTCCACTTGCATCAAAAGCCATATTTAAGAACAGCACTGCACACCCACTCCGCTCCACTTACTGTGGTGGCCTGCATGATGTGAGCACTCGCAAATCTTCTTTCGTAGTAACTGCCTACCAATCATGACAGCGCGGTCACTTTTCGACCCTTTGTACCTGCATTTTTTCCTAAGTGCATGCACTTACATATGAACTTAGTACTTGTCTGAAGTCAAACAATAGACCTGCACTGTATCTAGGCAATTTATTCACCTCTTTGAGAGAGAAAAGTGGTACACATATGTACCGCTGTCTGCATGTGCACGATGAATCACGCATGCTATGGCCCGAAACATTCGAAGTGCAATGCAAACCCGCCGCTGTGGATCAGTGGTAAGGCGCTCATCTACCAAGCCGAAATACCCGGGTTCGAACCCGACCGCGGTGGCCGTGTATCGATGGAGGCGAAACGCAAGAGGTGCCCCTGTGCTGTGCGACACACCTCTTTCTTTCTCTCTTCTTTCACTCCCACCTTCCTCCCTTTCCTTACGGCGCGGTTCAGGTGTCCACCGAGATATGTGAGACAGATACTGCGCCATTTCCTTTCCTCAAATACCAATTTACCAATTTTACCAATTTGCAATGCAAAGGCTTCTTCATCATGCATAGTGGGTCCCAGGTTCTTGGCTGCTCAGCAATTTCAGTGGACAGGCTAGCAACTCAGGTTTAAGACGGCATGTAACCCCTGCCCCCCTCCCCCCCTTTTTTCATCAACTGGCTCATCTGGTCACGTGCACTTTGTTCTCTTCCTTTTCTGTGGTCTCCTGTGATAAGTGCACTTCCACATTTTTAGGAGTGATACCAGTAGAGGGAAATGATAGATTCTTCTTCATCTGTGGGTGCCATGGTGATCTCCTGTTTGCTTGAGCTGTAACCATCGCCTTCACTATCTGGATTATCTGGTAACCCAGGTGGCGACCTGTAACATGTTCACTTAGGCCCATTAGGCTCGTAGTAAGCTACTGCTCAGCTGCATCACTACATTTGGAAAGAAAGCAGGGCTCAGTGAAAAGGGCTTCTGGCTAGTCCCCATGTTCACGCACAGCTTCTCACTGTTATTGAAAGGCCTGTTTGATTTGGCTGCGCACACTGTACCAGCTTCGGTGCAGTTCTGTTTCGATGCTGCAAGCCTGCAATGACAGTTCCAGCAGTTCAAATGCAGCTTGGCACCGGCTGCTTCCAAAACTAATAGTTGAGCGCAGGCCTGGTCGTTAACTAACCTTCGCATTGCCAACTAATTCCAGCAGCTGTGTGCCACCCATATCAACAGCTGCCAACTTCCCGAACCGCATGAAGAACTTTCAAATAGCACATCACGATGAAGTGTCGCCATGAACCAGCCTCAATTGCACATCTCACGGCAGCTGGCGTGAAATGCACGTCTTTAATTTCCGAAAGTGACTGAAGTGTCAACGTACAACTTCATGCATGTATTTGTTTTCTAGACCTGCTGTTGAGTATGTGTAGCTGTTGCTGTGGTGAACTTGGGCATCATTCTCTTTGATGAGCACAATAACTTGAGTCTCTTCACCCTTTAGAACAACGCGCTGTCCATCACTTGCTTCAATGGCAGCTGCAGCTGCACGATTTTGGTACTGATCACTCAGGAGATGCACAGTTTTTCTGAATTAGACCTGCACGCCGTCTGCACATTTCTGAAATTAATGGTGTTGTTAAGAGGGCTCCATATGTTGCACCGCTGAACAAGGGCGTCCGCAGAATTTTTTGCAGGGGGGGGCCCCATTGGTTGTTGGCGCCGGAGGGGGGGGGGGGCTATATTCGTAGCAAAAAGGCACTATTTGCGGAGTAAATTTATTTATTTATATATAAATAAAAAATAAGTAAAATACGCACATGAAAGAAAAATTACAAACAGCAAATTAAAGCGCGGCTAGGAGAGATACATTAAAGTTTATCAACGAAAAAACAATTAAAATTAATAAAAAATACAAAAAGATACTATCACTTCGTGGAGAAGAGCGCTCAGTCTTGCTGCATACGGGTTCTCGACTCACCCGGATTGATGACCAGCACACAGCACAATATGTTCACAAACACGCAACTACAGTCACTCAGTCAGTCTTCCTTGAACAGCAACTGTAGGCGCCTCGGATTTTTCTGGGCGAATTGTGTAATTACACGGGTGATAAATTCATTTCTGTGCTTCACTACACGCTCTCGGTGCATACTCATCATGCACATTGAATGGAAAAACGGTTGAACGCGTACGTTGAAAACAAAAGACAACTATATATACAACAAAAACTTCTTTACAAGATAAATGCACGCTCGCCGCTTCATACACCTCGCTCCATCTTGCTCGCGCATCCGCACAGTCGAGCAACCGCACACACACTGCTCGCCGCTCGTCGTTTTCTCGTCCGCTGTCTTGGTTGTTCTGACCTTCGTTGACAACCGGCCACTAAAAACACCGAAGCACAAACACAGAGGCGCGCACACGTGCAAGGGCTTACTTGCCGCAATATCCCCGGATGCGCACTTTGGGGGGTGAAAGGAACGCCGCGCGACTTCCGAGGGGAAGGAACACTCGCCACTCCGGTCGGAAAATTTGTTGTTGTGTTTTTATGGGGTTCAGAGCCCCAAAACGCATCAGGCTATGAGGGACGGAGTAGTACAGAGTTCCGGATAATGTAGACCACCTGGGTCTGGGTCTTTTTACCGTGCACTGACACGCACAGTACAGCCGGCCAAATCTTTAGCTGGCGTGCGCGACGGCCGCCTTTTCTGTGCTCCTGCACTATGGGATGAAGAAAACTCGCGGAAAGCTCATTATTAAGCACGGGCTTAGTGAGGCTGTGCTTAAATTGGATATTTTCTGAAGTTTGCACCGTCATAAGCTACAGGAGCAAGGAAAACGCGGCCATCACGCACGCCAGCTAAAGATTTGGCCGGCTGTACATGGGCGCTGTTGTGATTTGAGACCCAGCCAGAGGTTACAGGCGAGCCAGGCAGGCGCCATCGGTCTGCGTTGACCAAAGGCGCTGGTTTTCGGAGAAGACGCAAGAAACGCTGGTGTGGGGGCGCCTCTGGAGACTGCGTCGCCGTGAACAAAAGCAGCTAATCCCCTTTGCCGAAGATTCTGAAAGCGGCGCTTCTACCGAACTGCGCTCTCCCGTGGATCGGAGGAGACAGCGAGCGGCGGCTGCGGCGCCAACCCACCGCCCGCTTGACCCTGAGCAGCCCGACAAAGCGGGGGTGGATACGGCTGATTTGTCCTTCCCTCCTGAAGAATTCATCGGTGGCCGGCGTACGAACGTATCCTGATTATAGCGAGCGACGAAGGCGAAAACAAGATGCTCTGTGCACTGTCTGCCTCCGTGCCGATATCTCTCTAGAGATCAAAGAAACAGACACCGATCGTTAAGAAGGCTCAAACACATGCTCGCCGGTGCCGCTGTATGTCTGCAACAGGTCGCCTTTTAGTAGAGCTAACGATGGCGTGGTTTGAAAACGGCGGAACGACGCCCGCCCAGACGCGGCATTTCGCAGATGTGACCCAAAGCGTGGAAGCGGGGCTGCTTTTACCCTTTTGGCTGAGCGCACCACCGCCCCTGGCGTGCGGCCATCACTCACGGTTCGAGTGAGTGATTTTCCAGGGGGGTGCAGCCGCCCCCCCTTGCCCCCCCTTCCGGACGCCCATGCCGCTGAAATGAATGGCAAAGTGCAGCACTGCAAAGACCTGATCATGTGGTGCAGGTGAATCGAGTGAACCTGAAATTGCACAGCAGCTACACTTCATCATTGGCACTTATCACTACTCAGCTTTGAATCTCTGAGTACTGTACCTGAAAAAGATAAATGGACGCACATAACCTCGCATTGGGAATGGAAGGCTCGAGCTTTTGTTGTTATGCTGAAACTTCATCCTGGAGTGTCCACACCAAAGCCGACAGAAATATCTTATACACTAGGCACTTCTGCTGCACAGAACTGAAAACACCGACTGTTGTATCTTTAACACCGTCTCAAAGTAACAGCGCAAAAACACAGACAGGACACATAGAATAAGAAGACACCACGAGCGCTGACTTACAACAAGTTTATTTTGAGGTAAACATTGCCTGATATACTGCCTACACTCAGCATGTGACACAGATACATGACTTCTGCCGCCCGTGTCATCGCTTCCCCCCAGAGTCATCGCGCGTACAACAGCTCCAGTTCTTTTGTTGTCAAAAGTACAGATGGCTTGCGGATACAGTCGTCTCCAAGCTTTTCGTGTTTGTCCTTACTTTTGACAACAAAAGAACTGGAGCTGTTGTACGCGCGATGACTCTGGGGGGAAGCGATGACATGGGCGGCAGAAGTCACGTATCTGTGTCACATGCTGAGTGTAGGCAGTATATCAGGCAATGTTTACCTCGAAATAAACTTGTTGTAAGTCAGCGCTCGTGGTGTCTTCTTATTCTATGTGTCCTGTCTGTGTTTTTGCACTGTTACTTCGAGATGGACCACCAACAAGCCCAAGCTGCTGTTCTGGTTTAACACCGTGCTGGGCGGCAGCATGAGCTGAAATGGTGCAGAGATGTACCATTGGTATGATACAATAGCTTGAGCCACCAAGTGTAAGTGGTGCATGTAAGTGGTACCACTATCCTGCAGAGAGTTAGTGGACCAGCAGATCACCGTGGTGTGAACATCTGCACTGATCTCATAAAGCTATGCAACCTTATGTGCAGACCTTGACACCTCCGGCTCGCAACATGTCCTGGGATTATGCCTGCAGCTAGACCAACCTGGTAACCGGCGTCAGGGCCCTGGTTAGCCACCCCTGCTCTACGCTGGGCCACTGCTTTGGCGACAAGGTAGGTTGGTGAGTCATCCCTACCCTCAAACCCTTTTTGCTTTCGTCCTCTCCCTCTGCTTATCAGCAGGCCCTCATCAATGCAGTGCTCTTCCTACAATGCACCCCCTTTTACTTAATCTAACGTCCCAGACTCCTCTTCTGTTTTCTAAGCCATGGACACCTCCCTTTATGTAGACACTACAGTTCCTGACTGCATCACTAATTGTAAGCAGCAAATCAATCACTTGACTCCCAAGCTTAATACTTTCATGGCCATGGAGAGAAACTGATTTGCGCACAAATTCCGCCTGACCGGGAAAAACACTTTTACGGGATCGTGGCATGAGAGGTTGGGCTGAAACAAATATGTTTGATCATTACGCAACTGACATACCTTGTTCACACGTTTAACACATGCTGCAGCTGTCGTGTTTGTCCTTATATTATGATAAAGTATAATTGCTGAAGTCCTTCACATGATGTTGGGTCCATGTATGTAGTTGTCTGTATTTTGTACCCTATGCTAAATGAATAAACTTTCAAACTAAAACGTTCAAAGAAATTCAGAGATATGAAAGTGATGATGTATGCAATCTCTGAACGAGAACAAAAGACTGATGCTTTTGCAATACGATTGCCTGATAAGAGTTCAAGATGTCCATGGTTACAAGCCAGCAGATTTGAACCTGCTAAAGTTAGCATGTCTGCATACTCCCCTGCAATGAGCCTTAGCTCATTTGTAGCCAGATTGTATAGGATACAACAGTTGCACTGGTCTTCGAACGTCAGTTCGACTGGATAGGCAGATCATGTAGGCCCGGGTTCGTCCTCGGCACAAGTTTGACTAACACCCCAGCGACTTCTCCCATCTTGCCGTGGTAGAAGGCAATCATAATCTAATATCCAGGTTCTTTTCTTGCTGGCATTAGATAATGTCGGTATGTTAAATGAGCAGTGTGCAGACAGTTTAAGTAATCCCCCTGCCATCTATGACAGAAATGGGCAGCCATCCTCTGATGATATCTCCAGTTGTTGTCGAGGGTGACCGAGAAGGCTCTGATGTGGAACGAGATACAGTGGGCAAGGAGGTCAAACATTTGCCCACCAGAAAATGGGACAGAGTGAGAGTTTCCAGTTCACTAGCTTCTGATCCACTCTGGCCTCTTCCTGTGTCTTGACATTGCACCTATCATTTTTGCTTCCATAGTTTTCTGGGTTGTCCTTTATTTAAGCTGAACCCTTTTCATTAGCCTCCACGTTTCTGCCCCATAGGTGAGTACTGGTAAGATAACAGCTGTTGTACAGTGAAAGCTCGTTAATTCGACCCCCGTTAATTCGGAAAATCGGATAATTCGACGCGCACGCGAGGTCCCTACAATTATACATAGGAGTCTATGGGGCAAAACTCTCGTTAATTCGACCAAATTTTGCCGTGCGTCGGTTAATTCGACTTCACTCCGCAGCCCGCCAAGCCGGTGTGCCGAGAGCAAAAAGAAAAAAACACTGCCACGAGTGGGGCTACTGTACGCCTGATAGGCCATCTGTATGGTGATCGCTGTCAGCAGCGTGAGCGAGGGCGAGGGAAGCGAGGTTAGCGGCGGCCACGGCGGCGGCCGAAGCGGCTGGCGTCTTTTTTTTTTTTTTTTGTGCTTCGCAGCAGTCGTGTTGGTGTCGTGTGTCGTCGTTTCCACGTGTTCTTGCTGCTACGATCGCGGTTGTTTAACCATAAGGCGGTGCCTTTTTTTGGTAATTCCGCGCTTTGTCAGCGTGTTTATTGGGCTGCTTGTTGTTGCTGTTTTGTTGCGACTGAGAGAAGGGTGAAAGGAAATTGCACGGGCCTGCCTACTGGCTCAGCCGAGCAACCACCGCTGCCTAGTGCAGATAGAGGAGAGTTAGAAGATCAGAGGAAAGATAATTAGAAAAGATAAGACGCGGGTTGCAGCAGCAACTGCGAAGCGGACGCTGGCTGAAAGAACAGATAAGCGGCAGAAGCCGCTCTCGCTTCACCTCCTCCCGCGCTGCTTTCGTGTGGGGAGCGCGCAGTGCCTGCTCGCCTCACCTTTGTGTCCTGTCAGCTGACCGAGGATGTAATAATATAAGTGACAGGCGCTGACAACGACGATTCGTCGGAAGGTGACGATTGTGAGCAGTTGCCCCAAATGCCGAAGTGCACGGTGAAAGAAGCCGCAGAAGCCTTGTCCGTGCGGGAGGACTTCTGTGAAAAAATCCCTGACGGTGTGTGTGCCGCACAGCACCTGGCAGCTGTTAGAGCTATCGTAGTCGCTCAAATTCGCTCGGAAAAGCAGGCAACGATAACAGATTTCTTTGCCAAATAAAGGTTGCGGCAAACATTGCTTTTTTGTTGTTCATTCGATAATTCGACATTCGGATAATTCGACAATTTTTCGCGGTCCCGTCAGTGTCGAATTAACGAGCTTTTACTGTATACTTTTCTCTTGAGGGATATTGGTAAACTGCCATTCATGATCTGAGAGAACCTACCAAATGCTCTCCACCCCATTCTTATTCTTCTAGTTATTTCTCTCTCGAGATCAGGGTCTGCGGCCACTACCTGCCCTAAGTAGATATATTCCCTTACTGCTTCCAGCACCTTGCTACCAATTGTAAACTGTTGTTCCTTTCTAGTAGGTTAAATAATGCTAAAGATCTTTCTTGGCAAGGTTATCGGGCTTCACCACAGCACCACCGCAGCTTCACCACAGCACCACAGCACCGTCTATAGTGTCACTTTATAACCACAAATGCGATTTCGCACGTGTTACAGCCGATAGCTCGGTTTCATGGACCTCGTGCTCATTGTAAAAGTGCCTTCAATATCCTAGCTTCCATTTTGTTTATTAGGTTGGTTTGATTAAATTGGAGTTCCAAAAAAAAAATTGAGCCATTTCCAATTACTACTGGGTGGTATTCTCCGTATGTTGGTGTAAAGTGATCACATTACGCACGTGCGTAATCTCGAGCTTGTCTTGTTGCCAGACATCTTCCGTCATGCGAGTTTGAATTATTGTTACAGTGTGAGGAAATAATCTGGACCGAGTTCCTTCCTTCGCACACAGGAATGCTATGGGCAGTGACTCAAAATGATGGCGCTCCTTGATGCCAGGACCATGCATGCACGATAATATAGGCATGTTAGGCCTAAAGATAAAAGCATTGCACCGTGTTCTTATTATGCTGCGTAAATCGCCAAGTTCATTTGGAGCATACCGTGCTAGATCCGGGCATGCTGGGCTGCAGCCCTGTGAGGACCATTTTTTTTGTCCATGCTACGAGGCAAAAAAGTCACATCGCTACCGCATGACACTTCCCATGTCATTGCCGCTGAGGTTACAACTGAGTATTATCATCCCGTGAACATATCAGTGTATTGGCTGCATCACCATTGCCTTGTCCTCTAAGGCTGTGTGAACTGCCCCCTGTACTTTCTCAGGGCTCCGTGTATTACAAATGCTATGAACTACCATCCCACTATAGCTTCCACAGCACCATACACTTTTGTGCTTAGAAGTTACGAGTGACATGGAGGTGAATTGCAAAGCACACCGTTGTGCTTACGGTGTCAGTGTACTCTAAAAAGCTTCAGTTCGTCAAAATTAATTCCGGAACGCTCTTTTACGGTACCTCTCCTTTCTCACTTCCTTGTTACAGTCCTTCTTCGTAGGTTCCTTCCTGGTGCGTCCACCGAGAAGTGAGACAGTTACTACGTCTTTCCTTTCCTGAAAACCAACTTTTTCTGTACGTGTACAGCGTATGAGCTCGTGGTGGTCACCTGACCGTGTATGAAGAGCTGTGATTGGTCGGTGGTGGAAAGAGAGTGTGCACCAACTGGGGCTCCTAGGAATTTTCTCAACCTCCGCGTGTGAAACCGACGGATGCTTTCCTCAAACCAGCTCGTGCTTTAAAATTATCTGTGCTATTCTGTGAAACAGCAACGTGGTCACGCTTGTCCTGGAATACTAGCTGTGACAGGTGGCCTGTTTAGTCATTGCGGCTCTCCTTAACCGAGTTCATTCAAAGTGATTGAGGGTGCTAACTGCACTAACATCATGACACGGGAGTGCATGATCACACAAGAGCTTTTAAATCTTGCGTACTTTATTTTAGGCTTATAAAAACACCATGATAAAACTACATTGAAGAGAACTGACGTGGGCATGGCTGAGCATGCTCGACATGCTGTACAAGTTTTCCGTAGAAGAATTTGCACTAAAGTTCGCGGTGCAAATACCTAACTCATTTATCTTTACTATGGAATTAGCAAAAATATGTGCGCAGGCTCAAGATGACTGCGTACAAACCTGCTCTCAACAAATCTTCAAATCTTCATCCAGCACATTGTCTTTTCTTGAAAGTTTAGCTAAGTAGAAATGCCTTCTGTATGCACCTTTCTACATTCTGTGTCAGTGTCAAGTTCTTGCCATAAAGCACGAGGAAGCTGCTCCAAGTTGAATTTTTGCCTGCTTCGAAGCCTGCTCCGAAATTCTCTTGGCCGTTTCTAGCACTGAAGAAATTAAGAGCGCTTTCTCGCAAGAAAACATGCCCCCCAGCCTGCCAGCATCTTTAGCCTATCCCCGCAAGGACGCTTCCCTGCACCTTCGCGTGGAGGCGCAGGGAAGCGTCCTTGTGCGTGCGGGTGGGGAAGGCAAGACTCCTTTGCGCCGGCATGCGTGCAATGCAGCCATCTGGTCTTGCCTGACCTCAATGTTGCACGTGCGTCGCGCTCTGCGCGTTGCCTCTGGCAGACAAAAAGGCACAGAGTCATTAGTATACCTGCTAGATGACATGTTGCCTACACGATAGGATGGAAGCCGAACTTTTAACTGATATGGCAGTATGGCCGGGGTTTTTATGGTGCAGAGATGGCCACAGTTCAGCACCGCACGTGCCTTGCCTGCGGTGGATGGAAAGATGTGAGGTACACCTACTCAAAGAGGGAAAAAGATGGTCAATACGCAGGCGCACCTGAGGCAGTTGGGAAAGCAAATTATGGGGGAGACAAAAAACACAAATTGTGTTTGCTGTGGAAGGGAAGAAGAAGAAACTAGACCATTGCAGTTTTTAAATAGGATGATAGCTTTTCCGTACCCGATTTCTTCAGCTCACTTTGTATAAAATGTTCCCTTTGCCATTATCCTATCATTACAAGGTAATTATATTCTTTCTTCTCATTTGACATTTACAGTAGAACCTTGGTATATGAATCTCATGGGGTCACAGAAAAATGCCATGCGGCCATGCTCACTTGTGATTGATTGATTGGAAGTCCTTTATTTTGAGAGGAAGGCACTAGGCCACTGTGGGGGGGAAATGGGGAAAGTACGGTAGACACATGTCGAGGTCCTAGTCGGTGTACTGTCCATTTTTCTATGACTGGATCCAATCAGAAGGTCTTTAGTACTGCTCTGATCAGGCTGCTTTGCGTCCAGTATTCAGCAAATAAATAGGAGCTGTGTGTCAGTATGCATGAGCAGCACTGTGCAGTATTCTGCATATTGGAGGGACTGTAAGGCCATTTTCCCGGTCACAAATGCAGTACATTGCCAGAGTAACTCGGTAAGGTCTGTGGGGCAGTGAAGCCTGCAGTGCAAGCACGCTACCGCGGTGATGTTGGGCCATCAACATTTCGCTCAAGTTTATGGCGTATATACTGAGTCAGCATAAATCTTATTGGTTAAGACTTCTTTTGAACATTTAAGGTGGGTCTTGCACAAAAAGAGGACCAGTGGAGTAAGTTCTTTGATTCAGGAATGACTTGAAGTATGGAGAGATGCACAAGCGTAGTGCACGGTAGCTGCTGAGGAGGTTGTGTAGCTTAGGAGGTCGTACAGGCTTGCCCTGAGGGGTGCGGGGAATGCAAAATTGATCGCCGTACCTGCATATTGCCCCGGGCACACCCGTGTGCCTCAGTGTCCAAAGGATTTCGATCTGATTACCTGTCTCTGCATGCCTGTGGAGTATGCATTGGGTGGCCGTGGGCATGGCATCCTCTTAGGCAGAATTACAGAGTAAACCGATTCACTTCATCGGAGTGCAGGATGCATGTCACCACTCTCCCATTGTGTGCAGTGCGACTAGCAATCGCGGAGTTGGCGATACACGGGCAGCGCTTGCTCAAGGGTGCAGTTGAGTCTCGCACATTCGTATTATCCGTAGTGGCATAGTGTTGTGTTCGGAACATCCAAAATTCACATTTCGCACAATGAACACCGGTTCGGGAATCATGCGAATGCTCATGATCCTGAAATTCATATCAATCGTGTTTGTAGCTTCACAATTCTGCTGTACTTGGACACATCTAGCATGCTGTTATCCTTTTTAGTGGAACTTCTGGTAAAGTGAATTTCTGTTTTTTTTTGTGTTCTCCTCAGGCTCGTCATAAAGAGAGTCGGCTGTAGAATGTCTGTTTACAATGTAAAGTGAGTGAATGTTTGCAGTGAGTGGAACCACAATGTTGAACCGAAAGATGCAAAATTAGTGCTCGTGTGCTCTTCTTTTTTGTCTTTGTAATTTGTGTTGCGATTTCATGACAGGCCACTCTCATTGTGAGGCTTCAGCACACTGCCATGAGCTCGCATAAATACTGACTTGTTATTACACACATGCTGTGTGGTCAGCATCACTAGGCAATATGATTCCGTCTCTGCTAAGTTTATCAAGTGTGAATAGTGTGAGACATTGGAATTGATGCGGCTCGTTCGAAGCAAACAGACTGTCCTGATTTGTGCAAAAGTGCTTCTATGACTTAGTAACAGGCCTCAAAAGCCTAGCTTCCCTTCGTGTTGATAGCTGCAGGACTGCATCCTTCATCATGTGAGCAGAGTTGGTCTGAAGAGAACTTATTTGGTGTGCTCCAACTAGGAAGCTGACCTCTTTAGCTGCATTGGGAAAAGCAGAGTACATATCAACAAGGAACTTCTTTCATCAGGCAGCTTCTGAATTAACACATTACTTTGAACTTCAGCCCGATCTTTGCAGGTAAACAGTACTTTCATTCCTTCAATTTCATGCTTGATGTAGTCGAAATGGCTCTTTAAATGCAATCACACCGAGCTTAGCTTTCTTTTTCACAGTCCTCTAGCACTCCTGAAAGCTTTGATTACCCATTCAGTGTGGTTTCCAAGGGAGACAGTCATAGCTTCCTGGACGTGTCTTGTCAAGGTCTTCTGACTGCCATTGCAAAAGATGCTTCTGATGAAGTGGGGGCCTCTGATGAAGCAGGGCTTGTTGCCAGTTGTTGTCATGCTCGAAATGTTCAGAGCAGCACTTGCATGTACTGACTGATGGATGCTTCATTAGTTGCAGCATACATGCTTGCGATAGGCTTATCATTGTAGCTTTGACAGTAGAGACAGGCCAGGTTGCACTTGGAGGTTGATTGCTTGCAGCGGCATTGCAAACAGCACATGTTACGCGGCAGTATTTGGATCGATGACCCTTAACCCTTTCAGGCGCTTTGTACACAATTGTGCAAGCGGCAAACTTACAACTTTTTCTGAGAAACTGGAGCACTTAACAGTGATTTCATTATTTCAGTCAAATTGAGCACCCTTCTTGTTGCAAATAAGTTGCTTTTTTTGTACCATGCAGCGAATGCAGTAATTAATATTTCACACAAGAGTGAGCTAGGTAGCACTTTGTCCGCCGTTTTTGTGCAGGCAGATTTTGCCGCGAGTGAAAACGTCGATTGTTTTTGCTCAATTTCGAACGTAATGTGAATCTTCGAAACACAAAGCGATTCCACGATCCCTAGGGTGTTTACCCGACACAAGAGAATATTTCGACGTTACTATTTCTAACAAATCTGACACTTTGTACAGAATTCTCCACATTGTTCTAAAAGCTTACCTGCTAGTCTTTCATGTTCGAAAACTAGAAAATTTCTTGAGGCCTCAATATACTGCTTAGGTGAAAAAATAATTAATTTCTGTCAAAACAAAAAATGGCGCCTGAAAGGGCTACTGGTGCAGTTAAAACTCAGCTGGGTCTGGCTAGATAACTTTCCTTCGTGCAGGCTAATGTCAAATGTGCTGCATCTATCAAGGTCATGACTGACAAGCACAAGAAACGCGCACACCAGTCTGGTTTGACGCGTCACTACACAGAGCATCGTAGTGTACGGAAGTTACGGCAATCTGAGAGCATTCAGGCCTCTGATGTTGATGTGGACATAGTCTAGTAGACTCCATAGTGCACTCACTTCACCGGACGACTTGACTAGCTTCAATGTTCATAGGCTGGTCAGTAGCACTGTTCAATGATCTTGTTGTCGAAGCGGATCTTTAGAATGTCGACGGCATTGCCGTAAGACGTTTCCAAGGCTTGGATTCCTGCTGTGGCTTTCACTGTCAAGCCACTGAGCAGAATTTTCAGATAGTAGAGATGGATGATGTTGCTCAGATTGAAATTATCATGGATGGTATTCCAATGGATGGTATTCCATTGAACCACAGGCATTTCGACCTAGCTGAGTAGTCACAAACCAAGCGCCCAAAGACATCCAGCAGGCCAGAGCTTGGTGGACTTCTTTTTCCACTTCCAAAGCCGCACACTAGTCTATAGCACATAGTTGTTCTGTGCCACCAAAAGCTGACATCTTATTCCTGTAAAATGTGTTTCATGCAAGTGAGGGTGTATTTTGCAGCACTGAAGCATCCAGCTTGTGGGAATTTTTATATTTCATATGTGTATCACAGTTATGAGTGCTTATGCTTGGTAGCCACTGGAAACCACGAAAGCATGTCAAGGTAACAAAAAAATTGGGCAGTCTATTTTATTCACTGCTCCCGCATCAGATATAGCTCAAGCAAAAACTTGATTTATTTAGTGTCGTGCTGGTCGCATCCACTACTGCGGAACACCTCCCACCAAGTTTGGTGTTTCAATTTTGCCTGCAAGAGCCAACGGCTTCGTAGTACACTCTGCTCAGAGAGCTGCGGATTTTTTTTTACCCCTCAAATATTAAATCTGTGCAGTGCACACTGTAATTTAATTCAGCACTCTACACGAAAGCTGTTATGATCACTACTGTTTTTAATTTGAGGCATATTTTTTTTATCTTTCTTACCGGGTCCATTCTCTTCCTACTTTATTTCTGTTTGTCAGCTGTTCCGCCATACACAACTGAGCATGTAGGCAGTAATCTACAGGCTCGCAAAAAATAATTACTCCTTATTGACAGGCTCTTTTCCTCTTGTTATCAGAGCCCTGATCAGTAATTCAAAAATGCATTAGTGATCTCTGATTATGAATCTTGGGTTCGATGATGTTGAGTGTATGCAGTTACACTCAAAATGCATCGCGTAAAATTACTCAAAAAGTGCAGTTCATACAGTCATTCGTTACATGTTAGTGAAAATAATGACACACTTAAGTAAGGACATTAGGGCATGCATTGAAGCCTGCAGAATGGAAGCGTTTGTCGGGGTTTTAAGTTTATTTTACACAGCACTCTTGATCGATGCCTGTAGTTACTTTCAGAAGGAACCGAGGGAGTACCAGATGCAATTATTGCATGCTAGTATAATTACATACATCACTGATGCTACGCATGTTGCTGAGACTGAGTGCCAGAGAAGAAGCTCTCCAGATAAAAATAAGAATTTTTGATTTGATTGTATTTAGTTAGTGCTATTTTTCTGTTGGTGTAGGAATTTTTGTTGTTGGAGCTTGTGGCCTTGAAGTTCAGTTCCTAAGCTAAACAGTGCAGCTGTTCAAGGCACATTGCCTGCCTTTGAACAATTTCAAGTATTGTATTACGATGCATGGCTACAATAGCTCCACTGACTCTGCTGTGGTCGTTCATGCGTCTAGCTATGTGCTGTGATGGCGCGAGTGGCTGCATCACAAACAAATACTCCCTGGATTAGGTAATATTAGTGCAGATATAGGCCGCACATGTTGCTGCCCATATTTTTCTCTATTTTGTGCCACGGACATGGTTTTCTTTGCCTGATTTTTCCCCCACTTAGAACAAGTAACTTAGAAAATTTGCTTGTTACGGTTCAGCTTAAGTTAAGAACAACGCAGCGAGCTATGAAAAGGAAAATGATAGGTGTAACGTTAAGAGACCGGAAGAGGGCGGAGTGGGTGAGGGAACAAACGCGGGTCAATGACATCTTAGTTGAAATCAAGAGGAAGAAATGGGCTTGGGCAGGGCATGTAATGCGAAGGCAAGATAACCGCTGGTCCTTAAGGGTAACGGAGTGGATTCCAAGAGAAGGCAAACGTAGTAGGGGACGGCAGAAAGTTAGGTGGGCGGATGATATTAAGAAGTTTTCGGGGATACAGTGGCGGCAACTGACAAAGGACAAGGTTAACTGGAGAGACATGGGAGAGGCCTTTGCCCTGCAGTGGGTGTAGTCAGGCTGATGATGATGATGATGATGACAGTGCTTATTTCTCAAGTGCTGTTAGTTTAATGCTGGCGGAAAAGATTTGAGGGACGTCAGATGCACAAAACATCTCAGCAGTCTTGCATCGTGAGCAAATACCCTAGCATTGAATGAGTGTAACCTGCTCTTGTATGTGCGGCAAATGCAGTTCACTCGTCAAAGTTGCGATGCCTGTCCACGGTGCTGGGTAACTTGCTCTCTTCGTGGATGCAGTGCCTCAGAAACTTTCAACACTAATAGAGCAGGTGCAAGCAAAACCAGAGGGAACGCACGACCGCATGTCGATGCATTATGCCTCTAATTTGAGGGACGGCGGTTTCGATGTTAAAAATGGTTACACAATCTGAACAAGCCCTTCGGCTAGTTTTGTCGCACTCAAAGGGGATCACAAAATAGTTTGTTATATTAATAATTAAACATATGAAAAATGGCAACAAATAAGCTTATCTGTAACTTGGAAGCAAGGATACGTTGCACTGACACTAGAGACACGCTTCAGCGCACCGCTCGCTAGCCGTTGCTAGGTTTAACCTGCTCTGCATCGAAGCCACAGCGGATGTTTATTTGTTCATTTATTCAAGTGCCCTAAGAGCCTGGGTGGGCATTACATAGGGGGGGGGAAATAATGAAACAGTTTAAAATTGCAATAAGTACAAAGGTCGTAGCTGCACACATCATAACGAAATACACATAAAACACTGTAAACATACATGTTCATCTGAGTGCGGTTTACACAATAGATACAAGAGAATGGAAGGGTCAAGACTACAACTCGAGGTAGCGTGTCAGAAAGACTTCAAATTTATTGTGATCATTGAGAGATGCAATGGTGCGAGGGAGCTGATTCCGTTGAAGGATGGCGAGGAAGAGAGGCGAGTGAAAAAAGAGATTCCTTTGGAACTAGCCGCTATACCTATTAAAGACGTCTAATGCTGTTACCAGTGCACTGTAAATAAAATAATCAATCATTAAAAGTAAGGCAAAGTTTGTTTCCATAATGTCTTCGGAGGTGAAGTGAATGGAGCATGCCAGCCAAGAGCCGCCAGTAGGCTTTAGTTAGGTTGGCTTCACCGCACAGCAGCGGTGTAGTGTGGAAAATGACTACAAGAGATTGAAGGCCACCCTTGAGCACAGTCCGTGTTCACCTCTTAAAACAGTTTCATAGCACCAGTGCTGCAAACAGATGCCCAAGGCTGCACAGCTGACCCGTCTCTGCATGTGCAAAATGGTTGAAGAGCAGGGAAGCCCACTTGTAGGGGTGCAGTGCACAGTTCATTATGTCGAACAACTGGCAAAATTGGAGTTCGATATAGTGTGCGACTTTTGTGTGCTTTTACACTGGATTTTCAAGGGGGCAATTTATTGTTTGATGTAGCTGGCAGTTTGAAATATCCTGGTTCTATATATCTAGGCTTGACTGTATGTTACTTCGGATTGTTGAGGTGGGCTTTATGCTTCGTTATTAGATCAGGCCGTGCACTATACATAAACCTTGCCTGCTTGCAGCAGCTCTAACTTTCGTTGAGCAAAGCAGACTTCAAAGACCCGGGAAAGACAGTCGCACTGCCTATTTTTCTTTTGTTTTTTTCCACCATGGCAGGTGCTGAACGAAAATGACAGGCACCAAAAGTCATCAGTCATGCTAAGGCACTTGTGCAAGCCTTCCATATCCGCATTACTCCAATGTGTTTAAGGAGATACCCAAAAGTGATGTAGATTTCAGGCAAATGACTAGTTACTCATTAAAATCCACCTGAGTTTAGACATACGTAAAGCTACAGAGGAAAGCTATACAGCTATATTGGAAAGTTTGCAGTTGAAGAAACATTCATCCTGGTCTCGGGTTCAAGCCCTGGACCACCATCTGTCCAGGACAGTTTCTCTACCAACTAAGCTAACCCAGACAACCAGGATGGCTAGCAGACCAGGGGACCAGTCCAACGTGACAACTAACTCAAAGTTGGAGCAGTGTTAGTCTCAACGTGTTTCAGAGAACTGGCTGCACCACTGGAAGCGGGGTACATGCAATGCAGAAAGTGGCATCCTTATTCGTATGCATCAACGGCATCTGCTGACTGGCCATGCTGATGAATACCAAATCATTTTCAACTATTTATTCTCTTGAAACCATTTCCTTGCTGTCCTTGTTTCATTGTTATAAATCGCCTTGTTAGCCAAGCGATTGTGCCTATCTGCTGCTGAGCACAATGCTATGTTACAGGTTATGTACCACTAGGAAGTGTACAGGTCATTTACGAGGTCATGAGCACGAGTTCAAGGTGCCCATCTCCCCACTGGTGTAATCATTCCCTAACTTTGCACCCAACATATAGTTTCTTTTTTTAAACCACACTAGCCATCAGTATAGATTGGTCTTAGGCCATAAACCACCAAATTCATGATCACCACAAAGTCATTGATTAAAAAAATTCAGGGGGACACTTTGTTGACCTGAAGTGTGGTGAGGCGAAAGTCTTTAGCACGCTGTTGCTACTTGTGTCACTGATGTGTGGTTAAGATGTTAATTGAGTACACAATTGTTTGTGAATCTTAAATGCTGGAGACACTGGAGGGCGTTTGGGAGGCATCTGTCTGATTCGACGCCTTTCTGCAAACACTCTCCAGCGTCCTAGACAAGGAGAACTACATATGCGCTGGCAGGAAGTAGCGTAGCCATTAGCACGCTCGGCTGCGGAACGGAAGGATGGTGGTTGGAATCCCATCTTGCACAAAGATTTTATTTCTGGTCTGACCAGAAAAGCATGACACCTCTGCTGACAGCCTTCTGCTGACAACTTTTTGTCGACAACGATGAGGCATTAAAGGCTTTCGCTTTAATACTTGGTTCTTTGGCCTGCCTTGAAGTAAAGGGCAATTCAGGTATGCTCACCTGTTGAGATTTCAGTGCACATGCAACAGGATCAGGCAGGCAGTTGGAAATTAGAAAACGTTTTTCCTTACCATAGCGGAGGTGTAGTTCTGGGACTTTAATGTTGAATTGTACAATCTCCACATTGTGCTCTTTAATCTTCTGCTGGAAAAACCTGGAGAATGAGTTGTACACTCGTCGTGATCGTCTTTACATTCCATGTGATCAGATCGTGTAGCTAGAAGAAGGACTTCTTGTTTTAAACCAATTATAGTATGCCTAACTCAATTCTCAAAATTTGGTTCTAGCCGAAAAAGGTCAGTATCACGCCACAGCTAGCTGGCTACTGAGTAAGAGAAAATTAACGGAGTACACAATACAAGGTCGTGGTAGGACGGTGGCACTGTTGTATTAAGCTGCACAGTTGTGCTTTTGAGGTGTTGCTTTGCTACATTACATCATCATCATCAGCCTGACTACGCCCACTGCAGGGCAAAGGCCTCTCCCATGTCTCTCCAATTAACCCTGTCCTTTGCCAATTGCGGCCACCCTATCCCCGCAAACTGCTTAATATCATTCGCCCACCTAACCTTCTGCCGCCCCTTGCTACGCTTGCCTTCTCTTGGAATCAACTCAACTCCATTACTCTTAAGGACCAGCGGTTGTCTTGCCTTCGCATTACATGCCCTGCCCAAGCCCATTTCTTCCTCTTGATTTCAACTAGGATGTAATTAACCCGCGTTTGTTCCCTCACCCACTCTGCCCTTTTCCGATCTCTTAACATTACAGCTATCATTTTTCTTTCCATTACAATGCCACTCTAGAATGGGAGGCTCAAACTGCTCGCCAAAATGTCGTCTGGTAGCATAGAGCTGTTGACTGTTATTACACACTAGGGCAGTTCCCCGGGCAGGTTTTTCACTGTGTGCAAGAACACTGGTGCGAAACCATGCAAAAGCTTTCTGAAAAGTGTGTTCTGCCTAGAGTGGGAGTTAAGCAGCAGTTTCATTGTTGCTGTCAACATGGTAACTACGTGAGGCCCTGCGCTCTCGTGATAACACGACCGCCCACCTTTGGCAGTCAACTTCCACCTGAGCTTGTATCTGACGGCTCCATCGTTTAACTTCCATTAGTTTATTAAATGGCGATAGTATTTCCTTTCACAAGCACCTGTAGCTCGAAATATGACAATTTCTACGTTAATTACTTGTAAGTCTAATTCTCAGTCTGAAAAAAAGGGCAAGATAAACTCCAAGTGACCTTTTACTGCACAGGAATACCATCCATATCACTGAAAAAAAGAAAGACAAAAACACACGCTCGCACGGGCACACACATGCACACAGTAATTCATCCACCGGTATGAAAACTTGTTGCTGAAATAAACATTGAGAAAAGTCCACCGAATTCTCAGAAAATAAAAACTGAAACGTCCGACCCCTACATATAGCACAGTCATCCTTAGGTAGACGAACCTGTTCCTGCGTTGTGAAAATGCTGGCATATTCTTATCTCTGTATGTCAACACATCAAGTGGTAGTGGAATGCTTTCTATCATCAGTCTTATAGTAAAGCATTGAGGTCATCCCATTGGTGTTGTTTGTTAGGCACAGCGGTTAGCTCTGAAGCATTTTGTTTAGTTTCTTCTAGCTTTTGCACTCCTGGCTGTTCTGGTTTGACCCTGTGTTGTCTTTCTGGAATATGTTGGCCTAAGCCGCCCTCTTTTCACTGCTTGAAAGTGGACAGTGGCGTTTTCGTACCGTTTCTTCACACATATCCACTGCTGCCTATAGTTTGTATTGAATCTTTTTGTTATAAAGAGCTTTGTTGCTGTCAGCCATTCTCATGGGCACATCTTTGTAAAACCATGTGGCTACTAAATGATTGACTCCTGCTGTTTCTTTTTTTTTTTGCGTGTGTTTTCAAACTTTTGTGCCATAAAGTTTTTGGCAAAGAAGAAAGCCATGACTGTCACTCCCTTCACATGGCTGTGACACGCCAAGAACCATTGGCCGAGGCTTGGGAAATTTTTGTAACCTGTGCATTTCTAACAAAGCATGTGTACAGGTGCCCACAAAAGTTTGCGGAACGCCGAAATCACGAAAAACGTTAATTTCCTCGCTGACCAGAAGCCCAGCTGGGCACTGAGGTGTGGATTGTGTTGGTCACGCTGGGAACTACAAAGTGCACCCTTCAGTTCCTGACTTCATGCTTAGGCTATCCAGCATTTTTTTTTCTTTAATGCGATGTTGATTGCCTCAGGTCATAAAATGATGTGTAATGATAAATGAGGATGTCTAAATAAATGAGAAAAGGTTCACTGATGATGATGAGGTCCTTGTGCCCAAGCGGTGTATGAAGCACTACTGTCGGGCTAAAGACCCGCTGCCGCCAGGTGCCAAATTCTTGTCGGCTTCAACGCCGGGCAAACCCACAGCAGGTGGTGAATGTCGGCCTCAAGATTTCGGTTCTTGCAGACTGGACACCCGGGACGGGGAAATACACCTTCGAATTGCGGCCACTTTCGTGTCACGGCCGGAGTTAGGGCAACCCCGACCCGGATCCTCCGAAGCGCAACCTCCTCTGCACAGGTAAGACCACGGGGGAGGGGGGGGGGGGGGGGGGGGGGGGTTACTGCACACGGAGGGATTAGAACACGTGTGCGGCGCCGGAGGTGTTCCTTTTTTTTGTTAAAAGGAGGGTGGTGTCATCCAGAGTTAGGACTCGAGGCGAAGTTGGGGTCACAAGGCAGGTCGCAGAATCTGCACGGCTTTGCGAACTCAGGAGACCCAGCAATTAGGCTTCGTTGTAATTTTCGTGTTCCAAAAACTCTTGTGGGTGCCTGTACAACTGTAGTGCCCTTATGGTCAGCTATGATTCATCCTTTAGGCCCTGTGAGTACAGTTAAAGGCTTTAGATTAAGGTTTAATGACTTTCCTGATATCGCAAACTTCAGTGGTGAAATGCATCATTTTTGTGTTTATGATTCTCCCTTATTAAGGTGAAAGCCTTTAATGGCTCATACTGTCCTCCGTTGACAAAGTGTGTCACACGCGTTTAACTAGGGACCTAAGAAAGATAAAAGAAAATCAATGGTTGCTTCAGATAGAGAAGGAAAAAAATGAACACAGAAGCCAAGTTTTGATGACTGTAGATTAATTAAGTAATCAATTATAGGCAAAAATGTCAAAATTGCATTGAAATAGCACGGACGTCGATATAGGGAACGGTGTGACTTGACATTCACCGGACGTCGTCATGGCATAGTGAAAATTGTCACAGAATGGTCGGAAAAACATCGGATTTGTGTCAAATTAGATTGGAAAATGTGTAACTAAGTGTAATTAGCACTTAAAATCCCCGTAAGATGTATAATTTGGGTATCGATATAGCCACGGGAACGGTGCGACGCCACATCCACTGAAAAGTCGTCACGGCATAGTGTCCTCGGCTTTCGCCTCTCAGCACTTTAGTTGCCAAAGTATCCTCGCAATTTTTTCACAGCTGTTGCAGCGGAATCTCATGCAGCTGTGCTGCGTGTAATAAATAACTACATTTCTTTTGCTTTCTTTTTACAGGACACTGCATGAACGGTGCCCTGGAACAAAGGCGAGGCCTTTTGTTGAATGTAGGTCTACGGCTCTGTTTTGAACGTCTTGTCACAGGTGCTCAATTTCAAGCACACTTGCAACAGCACAAGGACGGTCGTCCCCACAACCTGCAGGGATACATCTGCGAAAGAGTAGAGGTTTGCTTGACTGCAAATAAACAATGGGGGTGTGCTGACTGTATTTTAATCGCGCTTGCTTTTTTTCTTTTTGTTTCCAGAGTCTAGTTCTGGACTGTGGTTAGTCTGCAGACTTTCCACCGATAAAAGATGTGCTCGTTTATCAACCTGCTTGTTTAGACGACCGGGAAACCGGGAATAGTGTTAAGCTGTCAATTTTTTTTTCACGAGAACATGGCAGTTAAAACCTGCCTTTTTTTACACAAAATTTAATTAAATTTGGGGCACACATGTTATTGCGCTGATATCAAGATGAAGCTGCTAGTTTACCCTCATGTCATAAACACATATGTTGAAAAATGGGCAGACTTGAGTCATCATGTTGGCACAGTATCAATTTCTTTACAAGAGAGTTAAATATTACAAGAATACAAACAAAATTGGACAGCTTTATTGCACTCCAAGTGTCTAAACACCAATTTACAAGAAGAGGATTTAGGGACTGATTTCTGGAAGCATGAAGCTTTAGAAAATTGCCACCACGGTATTGTCGTTATGCTTGCTGTACCTGTTTCAGCGTACGTACTGGACTTTTTTGCAGCAGTACCTCGAAACTGGCCATGTAAACTGTCGGGGACCAAGGAAAGCTACTGGTAGACGAGGCTGGATTTTATTTCGTGTCAATTTGGCCTGTTTTATTTTCTACGTACCTTTTTAAGGCGGCGATGTCTGCAAAACGGCCGATTCCACATATATGGGCATTAACCCATTAATGTTATCGCGTCACACCCTAAAGGTGGAAGCGTCCCCTGCAGTTTTTATTCAGGTGAGCCAGTGGGTGGAGACCTCTTGTAATCTCCTGCGTTGTACCCTTTTAAACTAATTTCTTTGCTTTTGGTTCTTTTCTTCATTTGCTGTCTAGTCAGTGACACAGGAAAGGCACCTTACAGCATTTCACTCATATCTAGTGGCGTGAAAAATTTCCTGATTTGTGCTCTTGGAAAACACATTATGTTCACCTGTCTTAAGTAAAATATGTCTAGAGAATCACCGAAGTTTTGCGAGAATGTGTTTATTTTTGTTCCAAAAATCGCTTTCTTGCCTGCACTTGTATGTGCTCTCTCAGATTCTTGCTCCGGTTCTATCTCGTGAAGGACATTTACCATGTGTTCGGGAAAGGAGGAATAACTTCTCAGCCAAACAAGAAAAGTGATATCGCACTCATTCACTAAAATGAGACAGGGCATAGCTGTCAAGACCATGGTATTGTTGAAAAAGCGTCCTGATATACTAAGCGTTTCACCTAAGATGTATTTCAATTTTTAAATACAGGCTAGTTCAGTTATAACTTCCGCTGCTCACAATGCTATGTCAAAAGAAGCGGTTTTCTAGCTAGAAAAGATTTCTTTGTAAAATTGCAAAACATCTCAGGTTGTGTGCCCCAGCCATGTAAAAAATAATCAGCAGTAACAAAAAGCATGAAAGCACACAAGGAAAAGGTTTGCTAAGGTGGTATTTTTCATGAAGTTACTCCCACATATTGAAGGCTTCTACGCAAGAATGCTTTGGTTGAAAATAATGGTTCAGAATATTCACCCGCTTGTCAACCTTCTCTCTTGCTTGGCACTTGTGCCTGGTCTGTATGTGTTCATGGGGAGTAAATGACTACCAGCTTGGCAACATGGTAACAGTTGCTAGCGTTTATAACGTAACAACACATCGCGACCTTGTGAAACTGTCTGGCTGATCCAGTAGCATGGTTAGTTGCTAGAAACGGAGCCGACAGAAACGTTGACAGCATACATGTAACTTCTGTAATATGCATACTTTTTGCTTTTAACAACACTTCTAAGAACACAAACAACATGTGTTCAGGCACTTGGGGGGGCTCTGTTATGAAAATGCTGGCAGGTTTTCATAGTATGTTATGAAAATTCTGGCAGGTTTTCATAGTATGTTATGAAAATGCTGGCAGGTTTTCATAGTATGTTATGAAAATGCTGGCAGGTTTTCATAATATGCAAGTATGACAGTCTAGCCTGCCTACGCTGGTTTCAACTAGCCCAACAATGTACGCTGCTGTCAATACTGTTTCCTTCCACAACAGCAGTAAAAGGTAGTAGATGTCATCCACGTGAGTCATGGAGGCAGGACGCCTCTGATTTTTGCACGCATTTTTGACGAGATCAAAGGGCACAGATAGCCTCATCATCATGGCACTTACTACTAGAACGCTGGACAAAGCGATTTCATCTAAGCAAAGGTTCATACGCTATCATTTCAATCTATGTTGGTCTCTCTTTATTTCTCAAGTTAACGAAATGGGTTGACAGGCTTATCGTACTTTTCAATGGTTCTTTGTCTGGCTCAAAAATGGGTCTTTACGCTGGCTTTGCGCTTGAGACTATAATTCGAGTGAACACTCTTTGAGCATGCTTCTCTAGGGGCACAGCTGCAGTGCCCAAGCCTTCACTAAACATGCAACTGCAGACTAATACTTAGAAGTGAAACCAAGTTATAAACAGCACACTTTAGCCGTCATGGTGGCTCGGTGGTTATGGTGCTCGGCTGCTGACCCGAAAGGCGCGGGTTCGATCCCGGCTGAGGTGATCAAATTTCGATGGAGGTGAAATTCTAGAGGCCCGTGTGCTGTGCGATGTCAGTGCACGTTAAAGAACCCTGCAGGTGGTCGAAATTTCCGGAGCCCTTCACTGCGGCATCCCTCATAGCCTGAGTTGCTTTGGAACGTTGAACCCAAATGAACCTAAAGTGTACGAAGTGCCACAAGGAAGACATGACCTTCTATAGGCTCTTTTGCTCGAAAAAGCACTGCTGTCAAGTTGACACAATTTCTTAACTGCAGACCATGTTGTACGCACGAGCCTTGATTATATGTGATATTAAAGTGCCCAGGGGATTAAGAATTAGTAAATATTTTTTGCTATTTTTATCATTTTGTTATGTTTCTTAATTTTTGCAAATGATACACTGTTTGCAGTGTGCGAAAAGAATTTTTTCTGTTCTGCCGAACACCCACACCTGGTGTGTATTGTACTTCTCAGTGCAAAGCCCCAGGTTCTCATCTGCAAGCTTTCTGCAAATGCAACAGGCCCACAACAATCATGCTGCATGTCAAGCCCTGTACTTGGTTTATCGGGGTTTAACGTCCCAAAGCGACTAAGGCTATGAGAGACGCCGTAGTGGAGGGCTCCGGAAATTTCTACCACCTGGGGTTCTTTAACGTGCACTGACATCGCACAGCACACGGGCCTCTAGAATTTCGCCTCCCTAGAAATTCTAGACGCCCGTGTGCTGTGTGATGTCAGTTCAACTCCATCAAAATTCGACCGCCCCGGCTGGGATTGAACCCGCGTCTTTCGGCTCAGCAGCCGAGCGCCGTAACCACTGCACCACCACGTTGGGTCTAAGCCCTGTACCACAGAAAAAAAAAAAGCATCTCTTGAGCAGCCAAGCGAAGTGTAGTCGTCGAATGGTTAGTGAAAAATCTGTCATGTACAAAGCGCCTTCTCGTATGCTCAACACAGTTTAAAAAAAAAACAAGAAACAGCACACTCAGACTTGATGATTTTAGCTCACAGTGCACCAAAGATGGCAAAATGAACATGTATCAGATACTCACCCAAATTTCTGCTTTGCTCAGACTTGGTGCTATTTAGACACATACAGAAGCACCAAATCTGGTGTCACCAGTGCGCCATTTTTGAGTACCACTTTTTTTTTTTCCATCATGAAACTGGTGTTGTTTTCGTCTCGATGTAAACTCGGGTAGACACCACATGCAAAGCAACGGACATTGCCAGCCATGTGATTACGTTTGCATCAGCCACAGTGAAACACCAAATAAGGCTGCGAATGAAAGTCGTGTATTTCTTGACAGCTGTCCACTTTCTCACAACCCTGAAGAGCCTCGCGAGCCAAAGACACACACAAGACGATGAAACTGCAAGAGCTGCACTTGAAACATCGTGGTACATTGCACTGGCATTACAAAACAGGCATTACAAAACCATGTCAGTTCTCCATTTCTGCACATTACAAAGAAATTAAATAGCTTGCACTGCTTAATACCAGACAGCATAAAAAGAAGTCAATGCTATTTCGATCACCATGACTAGTAATGAGATTTTCACAAAATTTCGCTGACAAAATTCATGAATGTTCAGTTGCCATGCATGAGGTCAGGGAACTACACAGTGCATATTAAGGAACCCAGACGGTCGAAGTTAATCCGAAGCCTTCCGCTGTTTTAGCGCATATTTCTCTCTCCCTTTTTCAGTCTTTCTGTCGTGGCGCGGCTTGGCAGTCTACCTTAACTGAGATAGTTACTGCGCCTTTCCTTACTATTATTATTGCAAAGTTCGCTGTTCTCTGGAACATTGACCATAGAGCATTGCACTGAGTCGGGACAAGTTACGGACAACATGAACTGGTGGGCGAGTTGGTCTGACATATCTTAGTGAAGCAGCGCAACGGCACAAGGCCAAGGGAAGAAGACAAACACAGCGCTGTGTTTGTCCTCTTCTTCCCTTGGCCTTGTGCCGTTGCGCTGCTTCACTAAGTTACGGAGTTGTCAAGTGATCTATTGCTGAGGTATGATGACCATGACAACAGGTTTCTTTACTTGGCCATGGTGTGGAAGCAAAGGGTTCATTATTAGCGATATTCATTAAATGAAGCCAATTCTGAATTTTCATGCCTGTAAATATTACATATGACAGCTGTACAAGAAAGAGTACAACTTCTGCTTTCAGTAATTAGTAATTGACAAAGTTATTCTTGCAGAGTGCCATTGTTATGGCCTGTATAACACGTTCTGACTTTGCGAATGCTTGGTTTCATAGTCACCATGCCTTCAGTTTTTGTTTGACTGTTTGCTTGTTCGTGGTGTTAATTTTTAACCCACTCCACCGCTGTAGTACTGTGACGCTGCAGGATATGTTGCAAATAAGAAGTTCAAAAGCCATGGAAACAAAAAAAAAACAGCCAAAAAAACATCCTAACATTGATCTGAAAAGTTTGGGCACTGAGCTTTGCATTTTTTGTCGGTCAAGCCGATCTAGGCTTCGAACAAGACAGATCAGTGGCGTGAGCAAAAAAAAGACGCACGCCAAAAAAAACCTTCACTGCGCTATATGTAGCAAGTGTGTGGCTGGTTTGTAATGCAACAAATCTGGCGTTGGAAAAAAACAAACAAGAAAACTAATGGGCTATCATACGATGTGATGCAACAAATCTGTGTTAGCTTTAGTGGTTGCAAATTTTAAATTTCGTCGCTTTTACATTCATATTTCGTCTCTGAATTTGACTTGGCCATCTGGAGAGGGGGGGGGGGGGGGGGGGGGGGGGGGGGTGCTTCTGGAAGGCGGAAGCTTCGCTCACCAAGGCTTCACGCACTGCCGTTTTGGGAGAACATCGCTTACACTGCGAGAACATTGAAACACAGAGAAATGTGAATACAATAACACCTTGTCTCTCTGAGATTACACACAAGATCTACAATGTGCATGAACTTAAAAGAGTACAGACACAAAATTCCAAACACAAAGAAACGATGACTTGTTTGAGGGGCATAAGGAGATTCCTTGTAGCAAGTTTCAGTTGCAGGTGTTGAGTGGAACATATTTTAATATGACTCTGAATGTTGTCCGAGCAGCCGCTCTGCACTTTCACACAGTTTGAGTGACTTCAAGGAGCACTCCAGAACTGGTGCTGACCAACACCGAAGCTACCGGTGAAAAATCATTTGTAATTGATTATTCGCACTGAACACTGCTGTTATGAGCCCATTTTCATGATTATTTGACCCGCAGGCCTCTCTCAAGGTCAGAAAACAGGCATCCAAAAACCGTGTGTCTGCACACCTGTAATCGTTTTAACACAGAATGCGTTTATGGCCTACTCCTAGAGTTTTTTTGTCCCAAATTTTTTAGCTAGAAATTCTAAAGAAGATTCTGCAATTTGAAGCCTAATAAGAATTGGAAAGAGTGAACCTAGAAAGCCGTAATTAGCCTCTTAGCCTCTCCAAAAAGTTCAGTCTTATCACTATTTAATTATGCAATACGTAAGTTACCAACTGCACCTGGACTACTTCAACAAGCTATTCAACACGAGCTGGTAATAGTGAAACAATGCAGCACTCTTGATTCCTCCTCTATTGTCCTGCTCTCCGTATGTTCTCTCCATGGAGGAAAAAAAAACTAAGGAGGGTGCGGCCGGCGACAACCTTGAAGCCTAGTCTTAACAAGTAAAGATATAGTAAAAAAAAGAGAGTGTGTCCCCCCGTGATCACGTCACGTGATAGCGTGCGGTAAAATCTAGCCTCGCTGCGCGCGCGCATGTTGTTGTTGTTGTCCTCTAGAAAATGGCGCATACCCACTGCGGGGGATTGGCCAAGACACAGGCGGCAACTGATAGGTGTACAAAATGTTAAACAAGAAAATAATGGTGGGGAAAAATAAAATAATCGTGATAATAATAGCAATTAGGAAATAAATGAAAGGATCTCAGGTGTGTAATTGAAATAGGTTAAACAAATGCTGTGAGATTGGTGACTGAAATAGAGAACGGGGCTAAATATTCCACGTTTCAGAAAGCTTTCATTCCAGAGAAATATTGTTCATGAGAAAGAGCAGAGCTTAAGACGGCAGCCGTTTAGTGTCTGTAAGGAAGTTTTGCATGGCGGAGAGCACATTCCAGTTGCTATGCCCAAGGGAGGAAGCCCCAAGAGACAGAGCAATCCCAGCTGACAGACTTAGACCAAGCTGTCGTAACGGAAGCTCCAGCAGGCGGCTCCGTAAAGAGGAGAAACGGCGGCAGGTCAACAAGAAATGATCTATCGTTTCGGGTTCTCCGCAGAACGGGCACAATGGGGAGACCGCCAGACCAGATCTATAAAGGTAGAAGTTTAAAAGAGGCACGCGACAACGTAGACGAGTGAAGGAAACCTCAAGCTTGCGTGATCGCCATCCTTTACTGCACCACGGGTAAAGGAGATGCCGGAATTCGGGAGAGGAGGTCAGAGCTGATGCTGCGAATGCTTTCAAGAGCAGATACCTGCGAAACCTGGCCGCGGTAATATATGCGCTGGGTGGAAGCACAGATACGACTGGGCCTTGAAGAGATGCCTTCGCCAGGGTATCAGCAACCTCATTCAAATGGATTCCTCTGTGCCCAGGCACCCAGACCAACCGTAATGAACACACGTGGGGTGGAACCAAGCATTTGAGTAACCGAAGTGCCTGAGATGTTGTAGGCGCGGTGAGATAGGAACACAACGATAATGAATCTGTCATAATTATGACAGAAGACAAGGAGCTGTTTAATTTGCGCAACGCTAAGACTACTGCTAGAAATTCGGCCAAATAAATAGGGGTGTAATCGGGAAGGCGGAGTGAGAATGACCAGTCAAGGGAGATGGAGAAAATGCCAACACCGGCCTTTTCTTCACACTGTGAGGCGTCTGTCGCTATGAGCACATGAGATTTAAAGCACAGCAGGTAATCCTGCAATAAACCGCTGAGCAAATGAAAAGGCATTAACTTTGCATGTTTTGGAAAGATGTCATCGAAGACAATCTGAATAGATGAGTTGGCGCATACCGGACGGATGTCCGAAATGCGGACGTTTAAGGGGTCCAGGAGGGATTGCACCAAACATATCTGAGGGGTACGGAAATGAGACCAGGTTTCGTTGAAAAATAGCCTAGGCTGACGAAGGAAGATCAAATTGGAGGCATGGAGCGAAGAATCGCACATTCTTACGAACGTTTTCACCGTTAAGAGCCGAAATCTAGAAGTCAATGATGGAGTACGCGCTTCCAGGTACAAAACGGAATTTGCCACAAATTTTGGAAGGCCCAAACAAAGGCGCAACGCCTCCCGCTCCAAGAGAATCAAGGGGCGAAGTTTATACGCTGGTGCACCAGAGAATAAAACACAGCCGAACTTTAAGACTGGACGGACGTACATTCTATAAATCATAAGAAGTGAGTGCCTTCTCATGCCAGATTAGTGCGGCAGACTGACTGTAGATCAACTTCCTTGCTGTAGACGCCCGTGCCGAGGGTCGCACATACACACGCACTAAAACATACCAGAATCAAAGCATAAAGGTCTGACTGGGGAGAGCGAAAAACTGAAGGAGAAAATGGCTTCGTAAACACTCGGCTTGCGAACGCTGGCCGCGTGATGTCACACTCCCTCCTTAGTTTTTTTTCCTCCATGGTTCTCCCTCAGTGTTCTTGCAGCGACCACTTAGGGGGCGCTGTGCATGCTGCATTGTGAAACATTTGCCTTCTCCTTCTCGTATTTTTACTTGTTGATACTGCAACCCCATTATTAGTATTTCAGCCTAGTGGCGGAAGAAAGATACGTACAATAACATAATGGCAAAAAGTACGAACTAGAAATAAAAGGTCAAGCAAGGAAAAATCTTTTAAAAGCATGAAACCTCTTCCTCTATGCCTCTACTCACTTCTGTTGTTCACGGCATGCCAGCTCAAATGGAAATGCATTCTGGAGCAGTAAGATTCGGCAACCTGTCTGCAAACTGTGTCGCCAACCTGTCGTTGTTCTGAATATGCGCAGTTTGGCCCAGTGCAGCTAAAAATTTCACTGCCACAGCACGAATAGAAAGATAAGCACTTCAAAATGACCACTTGTGCTAGCGGATTAGGGCAACACCTCACAATTAAAAAACTTGCAGAAATGCAGAGCGGCAAACTCCTGCATGAGATTGCGTGTCCCTGGCGAAAATCTTTCCCAGCCCAAATGGTTTATGGAACAATTTCCAGATGGTTCCAGTTGGAACCAACTGGGTGCCAGTCGGTTCCAACTGGAACCAACTGGAAATTATTCCATAAACCACTCGAGCTGGGAAAGATTTTCACCTGGCTGAGGTTTGGTTCAGGCAACATTGTTTTGCTATCTGCCAGCTGTTGTTTGTATTCCTGGCACTCTTTCTCATTTCTTGCCTCTGCCATGCTGACCAGTTCGGATCCGGATGATCAGCTTCGGCTGGTGGACCTGGTCCAAAGAGCGGCACAGGCTACTGGAGCACTGGACTGGAGGTCCCACTCTTCAATGGCAGACCAGCTACTTTTAGAAGGCAATAAAGATTCTTCCTTCACCTTGCCTCTACTCTTTCCTTTTATAGTGATAGATGTTAACAGGACATCTCCCGAGCTTCGCGGCATTCTATACTGTTCACGCAGTGCAATAGCAATAGAGTGTTGCAGGATCATGAAGCGTGGTGAAAAGTAAATGACAGGTGTAACCCTGTTGTGTAGAATGCCAAGAAGAAAAGGGTGAGGGATCTGGCAGCTTGGGTGCCTCAGTGCACGTGCACCTCATGTGAGCTTAAGGTGGTGACAACTACACCTTTTTGCTTCACATATGTAGTTTCATGGTGTAGCGATATTAGTGCAACATCTTTAAATGGTCTGTTTGGTGGTAAAACCGGTGTTGGCGTCGTCGTAACTAGAAAATCCTCACTGCTCGAGAGGGCAGCGGCGTAGAAAAGCAGTTTTGTCGAAAAGAAAAAAGGTGGTCTAGCGGAACGGAACCGCTGCCCTTTAGGTAGGTATCCGGGTATGATACCTCTACACCACTTAGGAAAACTCTTTTAGTGGGATAAATAGATGCCTTGTACGAGCACTTCACACTGCAAAGTAGATGTACTGTGGTGTCCATTCCTTTTGGGTGTACAGTACGGTCCATTGTTAAAGGGAACATGCGATTGCGTGGCCTCCGCACTTCACAAAGCCCTGCTGCCTAGATGGATGACAACAGGCGGCATGAAGCGCATGAGCGGAAAGATCAGCCCCCATGCTTACTGCACATGCGTCTTGTGCTGACAACTCTCACAAATTCTGGGTGGAAACTCTCAGCATAGTAGCATGGAGGCCATGGGATCACATGTTCCCTTTAACAGTGGACTGTACTGTACACCACCCAGATATGAGAGACAGGCATATTTCCTTTTCTTACAACCAATTTTCATTTCATTTTACTCAAGGCCAGTTCCCCTGTACATCCAGATCCTTAAAACCAATTTTCATTTTCCTTCCCCTGAGGGCACAGGTTTGGGTGTGTACCCAGATATGAGAGAGCCTTGTTTCCTTAAAACCAATCTTCGTTTCATTTTCTTTCCCCTACAGCCTGTCTGTGGTTCCATGGAGATATCAGAGGCCTCTCTTAAAGAGGAAGCTTAAGCATGAAGTTACCACCCTAAGCAGCCATGATGTGCACATGTATTGAAACACCCTATTAGCAGCCACAGCAGAGTGCCAAGTGGTAGCCTGAGGCAGAAAGCACCATGATATACAGGGTCTTGAATATTTGGGGGCCAGGTTTTAAAAAATTTCTAGGCAATCTACTTCCCCATTCGAGCTGAAATAGCGTTCGCAAAGTAGCAAGATATGGTCTACGTTATCTGATAAGTGATTCAACATAGGTACTTGCCTAGATTTTCCGGAATGGACGGAAAACTGCTCTCCGCGGCGCGCACAATTTTCGCAGAAGCGAGTCGAGAAGCTGCGTTGACATGTTGCGCCATCTGTCGAGCGGCGACTCAACTGCCATCTCCGGCAAGACCGTTGGCGCGCTTGCTTCGAAGGTGCAGATCGCCCGCTTGACAGATGGCGCACCATGTCAACGCAGCTTCTCGACTCGCTTCTGCGAAAATTGTGCACGCCGCGGAGAGCAGTTTCCCGTCCATTCCGGAAAATCTAGGCAAGCACCGATGTTGAATCACTGATCAGATAACGTAGACCACATTTTGCTACTTTGTGAACGTTATTTCAGCTCGTATGAGGTAGTAGATTTTGCACAGGAATTTTTTAAAACCAGGCCCCCAAATATTCAAGACCCTGTAGTGTCCACTATAATGTGGTGTATTTTTTTCGTACTAGAGGCTGTTCATTTAGACTAAAAATCTGGTGCAAACCTTGAGGGCAGCACTACTGACGGCTGCACAAGAGTATTGTAAGAGTGGCTAGACAGGCTAGCTGAACCTTCATGTCTTCGCTGAATACAAAAGCCTGTGTCAAGGGAGTCCAAGGTGCAAAGTTCATGCACCACCAGAGAGGAGACAATTTCAGCTGTGCGAAGATGTATGGGTGGTGATAAATCAATGGGTGAACACACAATTGGTGGAATTTTTGCAACACTTCAGACGGATGCTTAGGACAGATTCATGAATTAAACGAAGCAACGACATTCTGAATGCTCAAACACTGCTGATGGCCAACCTTTTATCTCCACAAAACGAAACAGTCCACCTGCATTCTACTTTAAACAGGAGGGCTACCACACATGCATTTACAGCGCTCACATCACTTAATTAGCAGCCATAACACAAAGGTAAAACATTGCAAGACTAACTGGCTTCGAAGGGCATTACCACAAAACATTAGCTTGAGGTTCAGTCCAGTCTTCCCTTGTGTAGCCTTTCGAGAGCCTCGCAGTCCATTAATTTCATACAACGAGTTTGATGCTGTTAACATTGATGGCAAGGAATTGTAATTGCCAACCTGTTTGTCATTGCGCACATGACACAAAAAACACTCCTCGAGGGGCCTTAGTACACTTCTCACCTCAAGCATGCTTAATAAATGTTATACTCTTAAGATGAACGCCCAGTGCCACTCAGCATAAAGCATTGTTAACGAATGTGTCGAAACCTTTTCATGTA
>NW_028317732.1:352500-366000 GCF_055824585.1 Amblyomma mixtum | reverse complement strand
TAAGCGGAATATTAAGTTCATAATGCCCATATTATCAATAATAATAGCTTTACAATACGTGGCCTGACCATTTCGCTTCTGTAAAGAAAAATGTACAGATATTGTCTGATAGTTCTCCTCACAGATGCGCTTCAAATAATACTCCTGTGAGGTTGGGAACACCCGGAGCAGGCGTTATTGCCGCGGGTAGGAAGGCCTACGCCACCAAGACGAAGATGGAGATGATAATGAATATAGACAACTGAAAATGAGGTTCACGGTCAATCCTTACAATGCTTTCAATTTGGGAGTAGGAAGCGGCAACATTTAGTTGCAAAAAAAAATTTGAAGTACACATTGGTTGATCAGGAGACGTCGCTTCCTGATGACCTCGGTGACCCGCTTGAAATGCAACTTTGGACAGCCAGGTCTGAGCTGAGCAGCGCGGCCTCCCTCTGCTCAGAAGTACTGAGTTGTAGCTCTGGTTTTCCGAGGTCGGTAGGGTAAGCACATTGGAAGTTAATGCGCACAGCGCGTTGACCGCAGAGGGCGCAGTCGGGCCATAGCTACTGGAAGCATGGCGGCAGGCAGGGCCGACGTAGGGTGTGACAGCGTTCGAATCTTTCGCCAAAGGACTGTTTCGGATTTTGAAAGGGATTTATCACTCGGTGGAAACCGGAATCATTCGAGCTTGTAATGCATCATGTTGGCGTGGCACGTGACCAACCCGTCCTTTGCGGACAATATCGCGTGGTAGTTCAACAATGGCCCTGCTCAATGGGTAAGACCTCGAGCAGCGTCGTGTGCAGCCATGTTCCCGGTGTGTGTAGAGAGTGAGCGGGGATAGAAATGATGGAAATAGAGCGGCGATAGACTGGGACCGTCTGAAGGGAAGTTGTTGGGAACGCCTGTTATCCAAAGACGCATCAATGACTTCTTCTTAGCATTGTCATTCACATTCATTGAAGAAAAAAACGAGCAGAAGTTCATACTTACATATGCGTACCTCCCCCGAACTGCAAGAAGTAAATTGCCACAATAAGTGAGCGGTGAGCTGTTCAGCTGGGGAGGAAAACATCACTGCAGATGAAAATGAGCAAAGAGGCGTTTCCTGGTGAGCACTTCAATCAAAAAGAGCGAGATTGTGACCAAGAGTTTCCAGATATAATCTGCTTAAGTAGCGGACCAGGTCGCAGCAGCTGCGTCTCAGCAGCTGACGACGAAGGCCACAATTGCGCCCCCCCCCCCCCCCCCCCCCCCTTGGGTTTCCATAGCAGCTCGCCGACCAGTGCAACCAGCGCAACGAAGCAGCCGAGCGCGTAAAACACGAAGAATAGGTAGGTCGCAGTCCGGCCCTCCTGTTCGTCGCTCGGACGAACCGTGAGGGGCATGTGGCTGGTTGCTAGTCCAGCTTCCGCAATAGCCATAAGTAGGCGGCGGTGCTGGTATCTGTGGAGGAGAGAAAACAGTATAAGTCAGCTGATCAAGCTGTTTCTATCAGCTCTTGGAAGATTTAAAGGTGCCGCGAATGTGAAAAATTTTAGAAGATTAATATTCATACTTCAGTAGGAAAGTTGACTTAAAAGAAGAGTGTATATTATTGGGACATGCACGATAAAAGGTAGGCTTTCCAGTTTTTAATATACAGTTCAAGCATGAGAGTAATAATTACCCAAGGAAATAAAGTGGGCTACACGCACCACACCAAATGAAATAGAACAAATGTGATGCGCTTCAGAGGATGTAAGTAACTATAAATTTATTTATGCATTCAAACGTTTTAAGTATTAAAGAATACAAAAAATATCACAAGCTTTTGACGTCAAGGATGCATGTCAGAAGACCAGAGGAAGGAAACCCATGCTTCCTATTTCAACGCAAATGTTTGTCAAAGAAACTGAAACTGAGAAGGAATGGGAAGTGGCAACAGGACGACGCATGAAATACGTTATTGATTGAGGCAGCGCATGGAGATTTCTGAAAAAAGCGGGCTGTTTAAACGGACGAAAGGCAGTGCTAGCCTAAGATATCTGTAACAATATAGACAGCATGCCTTAGAGAGCACAGAAACCCGAAACACCTTTTCTCTGTTTCTCCAACGTGACAACAAACGGAAACCTTCATTCACTAATGCAGTCATGCTTTCATCTTCGGCCATACCTTTTCAGCAAAACATGAATGTGGCTTTAGAGGGTGTGTGCAACTTTCACGCAAACTAACCGCCATGCAGTTCTGGTATTGCGTACTAGACCTTAAAAAATGTGGAAGTCTGTAAAAAACGAAGAGGACAGATAAGAAGGTGGGACAAAGACGCGCTTATTAAGAACCGATTAACAACCTTGTCACCTTCATTCCCGTCCACGCTTTTTTTGCACTGTTTTGCACCTCTTAAAATATGCATAAACTAGCCCATCAACAAACTTTATGACAGTTCCGTACTAAACTTGGCCATTGAATGTAGGGGGACAGTGATTTTCCTGTACGAAGATATGGCTTCAGAATCTCAGTAATGAACATTAGCTAGCAGGCGAAGCAGAAGCAGTACGTCAGACATCACTATCTTGTGACGATTGTTCAATCTGTATAGTCGTACCATGTTACCGGGTCTGTTCGCTTAAAACGAATTCAGTCTTCTAATGGTTTTTAAATATAAAGTCTTTATTAAACACGCGTTGGTGGTTGTTCAGTTCTCTTCAGCAACGTTGACTGCGTTCGCGAGAAAACTGAAACCTTGATATATAAGGAACGAAAAGTGGCCCCGCGGGCTTAATCTAAAGCTATTCTTCCTGTCCTGCTTTGTTACAATATCTTACTTGTAACATTCCTTCGTTTGTATCTCGTTTGCGCCCAAATAAAAGCAAGCAGCATACACATTACGCCCGGTATGTACTGGCTTTCCCGGTGTACCTCCTATTATTGGTGTCGGTGTCAATCGATGCGAATGCCTAAGTGACCATGCAGGGCCCAGCATTTATTGTGGTGGAGGTGGTAGAAATTATATATGTTGTTCAGGTCTTAGGAAACATCGATCAGGGAGTAGATCCCTGAGCCCACGGGCGCAGCAGCCCGGACGACTTGTAGGCGCTGGTCAATCAGGTGAGCGGCCGGAGGGAAGGGTCCCACTCCATTTACTGCCCAGCTTTGCTCTTCCAGAAAACACTGATATTGGCACTCATCGCCTGTTTCCAGAAAAATCACGTAACAAATAGCGCAAACGATTTTTGTACTATTTTAGTGTGCCAGCTTCCGCTGGTTGCTCTATTTTGAGCACATTCTATGCCTGATATACATAATGTGGGCCGTGGAGACACGTTTTCTCTTAAAATTAGGGTTGTCAAAAACACGCCGTAAGACTAATGTATTTTCCTTTTTATGTTAACAACTAAGCGAATACATGCAGCTCTCATGCAGAGGCGGCGCTTCATTACAATGGAAAAAAATATCAGTGGCATTTTAAACCACATATTCCAGTAACAAAATAATATAGAATTTGGGCTAGGTGCTGTGGTGTCTACAATGTCTATTAGCTTCTTGGGACTTTCCAGCCATATCTCCGGTTGACACCTGTTCCACTGCGCTTATTTATTTATTTATTTATTTATTTCATAATACTGCAGGCCAATAGATTGGCCCATGCTAGAGGGGCTATACAAGGCATTGAAAATGACAAATACAAAGAAAAATACATGGGGTTACAAACAATGAGCAGAATAACGAAATACGACGCTAATTCACTCGAGAAAATGCTTCTCAAGAGCTTTACTAATATTTGAGGACTGGAAAATGGCCTCGGGAAGAGAGTTCCAGTCGGAAACAGTCCGTGGAAAAAAACTGTGCTTGAATGAGTCAGTCTGCGAAAATGGGTTCCAGCAAATGAATTCGTGAATGGTGTGTTCGGCGCGACAATTGTTTGAGAATTACAGGGCGGGGTATGTTTAGTTTATGTGTTAAAAGGTTATGCATAAACAACAGACGGGAAATTTTTCTGCGTACTTCAAGTAATGGAATATGGTTGGTTTTCATTAGTGTTGTAGGTGAGTCTAACCTCCTATATTTGTTATAAATAAACCTAACCGCTTTCCTTTGCACCATCTCTATCTTGTATATGTCTTTCTTTGTGAATGGATCCCATAATACCGAAGCGTACTCTAATTTGGACCTAATGAATGTTGAGTATGCAAGGAGTTTAACTTTACTTGGGGCATCTTTAAGCTTCCACCTTAAGTAGCAAAGCTTCGAAAAGGACGAGGAGCAAATGTCTGCAATGTGTGAAGTCCATGTTAAGTCATGAGTTAACGTTACCCCTAAATATTTGTATTGTGTAACCTCGTGGATTAAATGATTTTGCAGAGAGTAAGAGAAAGAACTAAAATGTTTTTTGCGCGAAATACGTAATAGAACAGTTTTATCAAGGTTTAGTTGCATATCCCATTTTACGCACCACTGATGAACAGCTAGAAGCGCATTTTGCAACATGTAGTGATCGTTCTGGTTATTTATGGTATTAAAAAGATTGCAATCATCTGCAAAAAGCTTTAAAGAGACATTTCCGGGAATGGAAGTAGACAGATCGTTGATATAGATTAGGAAAAGCAGTGGCCCTAAGACGCTGCCTTAAGGTACACCTGAAGTAATTGGAAGATCGTTAGATCTACAGCCATTAACGTCTCCGTATTGTTTTCTATGTTTAAGATAAGCATGAATCCAGTTGACAAGATAAGTAGGGACGCCAATATTATCTAATTTAGAAATGAGTTTGCCATGAGAAACAGTGTCAAAAGCTTTGCGGAAGGCTAAAAAAAGAACATCAACCTGCCCGGATTTATCAAGAACAATTTGGAATTCATTAACCGTAGAAACCAACTGCGTCACGGTGGACATACCCTTTCTGAAGCCGTGTTGCAAAGGGGATAAAATGTTATTTTCAGCTAGAAACGAATTAAGGTACCCAGAGACTATGTGTTCTATTAACTTACAACAAGAAGAAGTAATTGAAATTGGTCTGTAGTTAGAAATACTTAGCTTATCTCCTTTTTTATGGATTGGTACAACGCGGGCCATTTTCCAGTCCTCCGGCACATCACCAGAAATTAAAGAGACTTGAAATATCTGTGTTAAAAACTCGGATACTTGTGTTGCAAAACGTTTAAGAAAAGCATTTGCAAGCCCATCAGGACCAGAACATTTCTTATCATCAAGTTTACGCAGCATCGACAGAACACCCTTCACAGAAATAGCCGGGACGTTACCAAGATCTTCACCTCGAATTCTAGCTGTGGTTGCCCTCTCCGTCAGAAATATGCTTTGAAAGTAAGAGTTAAAACCTTCTGCAATCACTGTGCAGTCGGTCACAATGTCGTCATTAATTCGAACCTTGCTCAACTGCTCATTCTTTCAACCTAAAAAATTCCAAAACTTTTGGGGATTGCTTCTGATGAATTCGGGGAACGTCATGTTAAAATAATGAAACTTTGCTGATTTTAACTTTAAGGCAAGTTTCTGTTTCAGTAGTTGGAACTGTTGTAATGAAGATATCTTTTTCTACCTAAGTCGCTTCACTTTGCGTTTCAGTTGAAGAATTTCTCGGCTTATCGAAGGATTGCGACGGTTGATATGAACTTTTCTAAGTGGAATAAAATGTTCGGTACAGTACTGCACTGCATTCTTAAAGTGATGCCACAAACTATGAACGTCATTCCCGGAAGAGCTGCTTAACAGCGACTGTAAGGCGTCGATGACTGCATTATCATCAGCACGAACGAAGTCCTTTATCATTTTCGCTGGACGCACCCCCGAAGCACCAGGCGAAGCACAACAAAAGTACAAAAGACAATGATCTGATATTCCCGGTTCAACGTCAAGCACTCTATCAAAAAAGGTCTGGCTAACAAAGAATAGGTCTAGCACAGATGACTGTCTGGTGTATTCACGAACAGCTTGCTTAAGGTTTAGAGAAAACATCAGATCTAAAACAATATCACATGAGGCACATAGGCCATACGACGGTTTGTCCCAGTCGATGGCAGGAAGATTGAAGTCACCGGTAAGGATTAGATTCCGATTCTGGTAATGTATTAAATGATCGAAAAGACTAGACATGAAAGAATCCGTTGCATCAGGTGGACGATACACAGCGCAAAGGTAAAATGTGAAGCCATGCGTTACTAGGCGCAAAAACAAGCTTTCATGCTGATCAATTTGGTCAAGCAACGTTACGTTCACTTCACAGCAACCCCTTATATAATGCATTAGTCATCAACTCTCGACTATTTGTGTAAAATCAATGGGATTAGCATCTGGAGTAATACGACGCACTTCTTTATCCCAATCCTTTTACGAATCCACATTAATTAAAACTAATTCATTTTGATAGGGGGCCCACTTTCAAAATTTTGTGGTTCTTTCGAACTTTGGTGGACGGGCAACTTCCGAATTTCGGTGGTCCCCAGATTTTCAGACTTGTCGGCGAACTGCGCATTGTCCGCTGATAGTCACGTAGGGTTGACGACGCGATGATCCTCTCATTCACATTCAGTTACCACGTAGAGTCCTAATACCAATACTAGAGCAGTGGTGCAGCTGCTAAGCGATGCGTCACTAGCCCGGCGGTGGCCGTTTCATACACAGACACCGATGGGGCGTGTGAGGCCCGGGTTGCACTTCCCGAGCTCCTCTAAGGCTCATATGGAAGCGCTACGGCGAGCAGGTGAAATATAATTAAATATATTTACATTATTACATTGTCACATGACGCGGGAGGCGGTCGCTCACGATCCAGTGAGCAGGCTGTCATTTACAATGGCGGCCAGGTTGCCATTACGCCGCAAGGTCACGGGACCTGCCTCTACCAATCATTTTTTTCTTTACTACCGTCTGCCACGGTTTGCAGCTTGCTCAGAATCCGGTGGGACGTCCCTACTTGCCACGGTGGCCAGCTTGTGATAGCTGACAAAATAACGTGACCTTTCTGTATCAATCAGGCAACCCAACGACAGACAACCCGGAAATTTTTTTTGTGAGCTATTTCCCAAAAACACATTAATAAAAAAATGCCGGTGTCCGGTGACTGCACATTTGGGTTAGACCCGAAAATTGCAAAAAAATAGTGTCATAGGAGATATAGAAGTCTTATGGCTGTTCATGCGCTCGCTAATTATGAGCTAGGGTGGGAGCACCGTCAAAATTTCTATTCGGGCGATGGCATAGCATCCCAGATGCATTGAACAACTTTGGCCGCCTAATTAGGTTGCAGCGAATAAAGAGGCGCCGTAAACTCGGCGCCGGGGTAGAAAACCCGTTCCTTGCATAAATGGAGAGCAACAGTAGCGTCCAAGCTACGTCCAAGACACCGCAAGAACCCCACCCCCTCCTCGCCTTTTCTAAGGAAATAACGCCACCCCCCCCCCCCCCGGCCGCAAAAACAAGACAAGAGAATAAAATTGAATGAATACCTGAAATATGGATGAAAATTTTGCCAGATCCGGCTGTCAAATACGCATGCCTTGAAAGGTGACCGTAGCGCTGCTCCGAAGTGCATTAACTTACGCGTTACCGGCCTTGTGCGCCTTCTGTGCGTGAGCATGAACGGCAGCGAGCGACGGCAGCCGTTTGTCATTGGGAAGATTCGCAATGCGCAGGGCTTTCACGCTCATTTTTCGTATGTCACGGTCGCAACTATGGTTTACGAACTATGTGCCACAACCGATATCCAAGACGACTGTTCCACGAGGCACAAATTTAACGGCAGCATGTTGATGAGCGGTAACTTGTCCGCCGTGCGGCTTGCATAAATAGGAAGTTCCTGCTCGTGCTCCTCAGGCTAGCGGAACACGTGCTGCCTTCCATGACTATAGTGACCACGCCCTCCTGCCACCGCAAGCGACGAGCCAGGCCAGCCAATTAACATTGGCATGATTCACGTGCTCATCGTGTCCCATCTGAGGCGAGTCAGCAGCTCATACTGACAGCAATCGAACGACAACTCACCCACCTCCGGGTTCGTATCTCTCTTCTCACCGCAATGGAATGCGTTTTCGTGCATGGAACTGACTGCGGGGTGCTATAAGAATTGCTTTTGTGGAGCAGAACTCATGGCCCCATGAACATGGGAGGAAACTATTGAGAACACAAGTTAAATACTCGGACGCTTCTGTGGCAAAGCGTTCTCGATACGCAGCTCGCCGACATGATGTCGCGTGTAACTAACTTCGTTGGTGCAGTTGATAACGCTGGCATCGGAAAGTCCAAGACTCACGAAAATACTACTACGCGAAGTACGAGCACTCTCCTACTGCCACGAATGAATGAAGACGACGAATCGGAGGCCCACCACCAGTTGGCGTCACCGCTTAAACCGGAATTAGTTATATCTTGTTTCTAAAACAGCTGGTGGGTGGAAACACTATCACCGAGAAGCACATCAAAACACTGGAGGGCTTGGAAAGCGCTCGTATTGGGTAGAAATTTTATAACAGATGCGGATAAGCGACTTAACTGCCCCATCTTCTGCTTTTGGCTGTAACATGAGGTGAACATTTACTACGATCCTCGGATACAACGAACGCTATCCGCGCGACCGTTAGCTTTGTCATAAGTGGCGCAATTTTAGTTCCAATTTTCGAAGCAGATTGTGCTATACATCGCCTGCATTTCTGTCAACTAAAATGTCGACATGCTGCTCCTTGGTAATTGGCAAGTTATACTGTGCAGACTGGTTCGTACGGAGACGACGTCCTTGAGAATTCGCGTGATGCACTTGTGGCAAGGAGGTTTAACTGGTTGACCAGAGAATTAGAGTGCTTCCGTATCGTGTTATTGGTTGCGGCGAGAGAAGAAAATCTATCGCTGGCTTTCAACTCCTCAAAGGTATAATGGATGTCACATTTTTTTCCCATGACGGTCTGTATATCTTCAGGTTTCATCACTTCAAAGTTGACGCGATAAGTATGAAGACAGTTTAAGAAAGCACTGATCTGTCGATAAGTGCATACTCTCGGTGAGGCGAAAAGTGCTGCACATTGAAAGAAATGAAGGAAATCACACCGGAGAAAAAAGTTCTACTCGCCTGTGTGGATTCGTCGTGTGCATGTAGGATATCTGATGAATGAGACCACAGTGCTTGCCAGGCACCACGTTCCATCTTGCAGCCGACAATATTTCGCCCTCGCTGCATATAGACAAAGCAACGTATCTGCCCCCCGAGCAATTCTCGTAGCATGTGCTGCTTCGCCGGTAGCTATAGCAACTTCCCTTACAACGCAATAAGGCTTCAACCAAAAAGCTGCCCGTCGGAAACCGCGACCGTTCAAGGAAGTAACTAGCAAGCATACCCCTCCAGTGGCGCGTCGCACAAACCTGAACTGCGCCTCTTTCCACGTCCTTTTTCAGCTGCGCCAAGTCTCTTGGGCCAGTTTTGCTTATCGGAACGCTTTCTATCGCAGTGAGCGTCGTTTGCACGTAGTTGATTAAGAAAAACATGCCCATCATCCACACGACAAGCATCGTGCTACGGTACGGAATAGCACTCGTCAGGTTATCAGGAGGACTCCGGGCTAAAAAGGTGGAGACCAGAAATAAAGCAACGATGGCAAAGCTAAAATCCTTGCCTGGGTGCAGAAGGTGTGCACGCAACCAGAGAAGCCCTATTGTGAGCAGACTGCAAAGTGTGACAGTGAGGACGAGAGAAATTACCGACTGCCAGGAATCAATCACGTATATGTGATACGACGTAACACGCCTGCTAAAGATGCACATCTGTGTTGGAGGATACTGAGCTTCCATGAAGAGCGGTGGTATAGTTTCGAAGAGCGCTGCCTGCGGGCGCAACGAAAAGTCGCATTTTTTTGCCATCACGCACACTTCAACGTTGCGTTCAGTGATACGAGCAGAGTTGTTTTTCGTCATGTACGCTTCCAGGGTAGCGAGGACATACGGTTGAGTAGACACTTCTTCATCAATGTGGCCAGCACCAGCAACAAAGCTTTGTCCTTTGGGCAAAGCGCTGTAAATCTTCTCCCCTGAAAAAAGCTTCGATATCGGGAAGCTAACCCTTACGTTGCACTTTTTGTATCTGTCCAAGGGAGCATTGTTGTCGCTAGCACTCACACTGGTTACTTGACAAAGCAGGCCTGAAAACTCCTTTAGTGTTTCCTCGTGAGACCTCGAGAATATGAAGAGACGTGTGTGTGGCATCCTTCTAACACTGCTACGAAGCAAAGACCTGAACTGCGTAGATTGGTTCCAGTACCACGGAAGAAAGACGAGCCTTTCAAGGTGTTCACGCTGTACAAATTTTCTTGCTCGACCTGATGAGCCCCTGAATTCAAAACTTACTTTCTTTGCGCTGTTCTGCAAAAAGAGTAGCGTTAAATTCAAGTGTAAAACGTGCGGATACATAATTGGTATAGCCCATGGAGGGTAAATAAGGATGTGCCTCGCCAGAGACACGTTCGACGCGGCCAAAACTGAGAACATTGATGTTGCTTGGTTGGCTCTCCCCTGTGATGAGGCAAGCAAGAGGAAGAACGCAAGACAAATTGTTTTGCGCATCATCACTATTAGCGCTACGTGTCGTCGTAGGGCTTTTACAGCGGGCAGCTATAACTTGTGTGCAGTTATGCTTCCTCTTCTGCGTCGCAGAAATGAGAATTTCAGACTCATTGACCAGATAGTTGTACAGCAAGAAACTGAGTTCTATAGAAAATGTAGCTTTTAGCGCGTGTTATCTTGGACTTCCAAAGTGCAAGATATAACCGTTGGGTGAAAGTTGTGGGCCAGTGCAATGGAAATGTCTGCGGAAATAGAAAATTTGTGTCTGAAGGGCTTGGAGGCTGCAAAAGCATATACGAGCTTGTTTTGTTAAGAACTTCCTATAAAGTAACTGTTCTTCTGATCGATAATGCTCATGCTCATTTATAACGGCAAAGCGTTATATACACCGATTGATGCCTTAGGTCAACTTTTAGGCCATCGTTTGCAGGTCAGAATCAAAAAGAGGCAACTGAGATCCAAAATTAACAAGAAAAAGCCTAAAACTAGCTGATTTCGGATGACAGCGATGCTTCACACCGTAAGAAATCGCAATGCAACTTTTAACGCGGCCCTTCTTAGTTATCGGCGTCTGGTATCAAAATACTGTAACGAGTTGAGTTTAGGAAGGCTCTCATCGAAACGGTCAGCATTTCCGTTTTTTTCCTCTGGCATAATAAAATCCACACAAAAAGTGGTGTGAACTTAAGGCGGAAGCGCATACAACTTATGCGATAGTCGTCTAGATACGAAGTAGCCAAAGAGCTGTTGCGGACTGGCATACGCCGGTGTCCATCCGGTGTCCTTCCGGTGTCGTTCAAGTCACGTCGGTGTTCCCGCAAGATCTTTCGATCGAAACATAAATAGCTGAGAGAAAAGTAGTAAAAAAAAAAACACTGACAGCACCTCTTAAGTACCATCAAGAAAGCCGGTGCGTGCGTACGCCCTTATACCTTCGTAACAAATCAACATGTTACTGAAATTATGGAAACCAGCACTTCGCAGCCAATTTACATAGTGGGCGGAGGGAATGGCTGGCTGTTTCGAGAAAATGCTTCATTCGAGTCCGGTCAATAAGCTTCTGAGAAACAAGGCCTGAGATATGGAACAGCAACTCTGCACGACATTGCCCATAGATTTCTTCATTGCAAAAAACAAAACAGAAGTGTGCCTTCTAAATGAAAAACATGCTGAATAGTGCCTAATTCACATTCAAGGCCGACATGAATTCAAATTTCCCGTGGAAATCATAATCCACCTTTACGCTTGTGTTGTCGTCGTCAGCGCCATTATAATTTCACATTTTGCTTTATTGAAGAACGTGTCTCCTCCTGTTTTGCGGATTCTCTAAATGGCAGACCTTCTCTAATATTCAGCTCATGTTGTGGGGCCACGTTTCCTGGCCGTTAAGTTTGGATTCATTTCATTTTATCGGCTGGCACTGGTCGCTGCTTCTGTGTAAAATCCTCACATATCAGCGGTTTGTTTCAACGACGCCGACTGTTTGCAGCTTACAGGTTGTACTGCGGTGACGAGAAAAGAGCCAACGAGTTTGGGTTCTGTCAAAAGTTTATCAATTTCAAGTTCTGAGCGAAGGGGAAAGATGGACACCCACTCACCACTGGCTGGGAGTAGGCTTCCTGTTTTTCCGGCTGGATGTTGTTTGCGCATCTTGGGTACATTTCCGTCCACCTCAGCTGTATCGTGATTAGGCACACCTGTTCTGACTGACCTCGGCTCTTTTCTAAACAAACCAGTTATATGGCTCATTTGCAACGAAATCCGGTGTTCCAGTCGTTAAGCAAAAAAAAAAGGTTCCAAAAATCCCAGATGACGCCACCGTGGTATGAAAGCAAAGTGACTTTTTTTTCCAAAGGTGCGGTGGAATTAAACCTCGTACTTTTAGTCTGCAGCGATACCGCAACCTATGGTGAACAAAACCGCGTATCTTCGTGGCAACCTAGAGCGTAACAAGTCTGCCTTACATGTGTATGCTAATCAGTTGGTGTTCCATTAGAAAGGAAGATAAAAATAAAAATAAGTAGAAGTAAAAAAGAAATTAAATTTTAGGCTTATGCCTCAGGAGCGAAGGAAACAGGAAGCTGGCACGGGTTTAGGCCATATAGAACTGCCAGAAGTGGCTTCACGTGCCACCGCCAGGCACCACTTTATTTTCTTGCACGCGTGGGCGCGCGTTGGCCGGGCTCTAGGCTCAGCCAAAAGAGGGCGCTGCAGAGCACGACCTCCTCAAGGTTGCCCTCTATCACCGCTGCTGTTCATGCTTTACGTGAGAAATATGGAAAGAAGGCTAGAAAAATGTAATCTGGGTTATAATCTATCGTACAGATTAGGCGGAAATGTAGTTGAGCAGCGACTCCCGGGTTTACTGTATGCGGACGATATTGTACTGTTAGCAGATAGCCAGGGAAATTTACAAACTTTGGTTAATTGCTGTGGAGACGAAGGAGACGCTCTAGGATTCAGTTTCAGCGCAACTAAATCAGGTGTGATGATTTTTAACGATACAACTGATCAGGTGCTTACAATACAAGGCCACGAAATACCCAAAGTGGCCGAATACAAATACCTCGGGATATGGCTAAACGAAGGGCAGATATACACGGAAAAGCATGAACAGGCTCTTAGGGCAAAAGGACGAAGAGACGCCGGGGTAATGAAACATAGGGCATTATGGGGGTACAACAAATATGAAGTACTAAGAGGTATTTGGAAAGGAATAATGGTGCCGGGACTTACTTTCGGCAAAGCGGTTCTGTGCTTAAGGGCAGAAGTTCAGTCGAGATTAGACGTAAATCAGAGAGCTGTTGGAAGATTAGCACTAGGTGCCCACGGCAAAACCACAAACGAGGCAGTACAAGGGGATATGGGCTGGACATCGTTCGAGGCACGGGAAGCTAAGAGTAAAATACTATATGAAGAACGCCTGAGGAAATTGGACGATAACAGATGGGCAGCTAAGGTATTTAAATATTT
>NW_028317731.1:300000-382668 GCF_055824585.1 Amblyomma mixtum | reverse complement strand
CCTTGGCTGACTGGGGCAGCCAAGTTTGGTATTGAGGCGGCAGCGTACGGACGCTGTTGTGGTTAATCTGTGAACTCCTAAACTTTTCGCGTGAATACTGGTATGGTACGGTGCGGAAGTCAACGACTACAAGTGCTCTTTGAGGAAGCTTTAAATTATGTCATCTTGAGTGAAGGAGCAAGCGTCCGGCAACCTCGATAGTTCTAGACAGAGTGACGTGGACAGCTAATGAGCATGGCAACGCTTAAACAGTACTGTCGCGTATTCCATCGAGTGAGATGATATGCCTACTGAAAAATCCGGTATTAATTTTAAACCAGAACCGTACATGACGTACATAAGGGGCACGACCAAGAAGGAACCAGTAGTTACTGAGCTGAAAAAATCGCCACTCCTATATTACCTCATTGAATCCCACCCCATCAGTCGCATTTTCGGAAATTTTTTCCTTAAGTCTCGATATTCACCATAGCTTTATTGCATTGAAACTAAAAAATGGTTGGTTGGTTGGTTTATGGGGTTTAACGTCCCAAAGCGACTAAGGCTATGAGAGACGCCGTAGTGAAGGGCTCCGGAAATTTCGACCGCCTGGGGTTCTTTAACGTGCACTGACATCGCACAGTACACGGGCCTCTAGAATTTCTCCTCCAAAGAAATTCTAGCCGCCGCGGCCGGGATCGAACCCGCGTCTTTCGGGTCAGCAGCCGAGCACCATAGCCACTGAGCCACCGCGGCGGCTAAAAAAAATGATTTAATTAGAAACTTAAAATCCTTAAAGGGCACGCAGAAAAGTGCACCGCGTGTGCGTTGTTCACCTTCGTATTTGGATAGAAAACTACCAAAAGAGGGGACGTGGCTTTGATACGCCCGTAACACGCGTTGTGAACAGCTTCAGACGAGTGTCTGGACTCACAACGAACAATTTTGGATATTGTGAACTACAATTTTGCATTGATAACCTAAAGCGGTGCTTTTCCATTGTTTGCACTGTGTGCTATGTTTGGATAGTGGAAGTGGCTATATGATACTGAATTTGGAATGTGGAAGTGCGCTCTTAATAACTTTCGTGGCTTTATATCTATCTTTTCTTATGTGCTGCATTTGTGCGTTCCATGCTATCTTCATTCACCGACTTCTGCCGCGCAAATTAGGATAAAACACGGGCGATAGCTAAAATCGGTGCACCCTGCATAACAGCCCATAGTTTGGTATATATAGAATAAACAAAATGTGAATGCGCTATTTATGCTGCCTGAAAGGTCGCGGCTTAACACCGAGCGAAATGGGAGTGCCACCAAATTTTCCGCGAAATATTTCGTGGTGAAATCTGTTTAATATTGGTAGACACACGCTGGCCCATCAGATATGAGAGCTCCTATAATTCGTTAGGCACTGAACATGGTTTTCCCTTATACACACCTTACATCCTCCCAGGATCAGAAGGTACCATGAGGTGGTTCCTTAAGAAATTACATGGTACCTTTCGTCACACCTACTTCATTCCATACCTGCCCTTGTAAAAAAGACAAGGTTGAAGCTTAGGTTTTCCAACTCAGACAACTAAACGCGGCAGGTTAGGGCACCTGTAAGGCACGTACTTTCCTATTTGCGCTATAATCATTTAAAATGCTCGTCCAGCTTGCTGGACTGAAACGAGTATGATTTCATAGCCAACTGCAATACTCCCTGCGGCACCAACTCCTCTAAGCGGGAGCTGGGTTAGTTGCGGCACCTCATAAAGGAGATCTATCATGAAACTTTGTATTCGGCTACATCTATTGCAGCGGTGGGCAGTGCACCAGGGCGCCTTTTACCAAGACGATATGCTCCGGATTGATTCGTTGAGGGAAAAGTTCTGCGAAGCACCCTGTCACAGTCCCTTTTGGAGAACGCAGATCTAAGCGAAGGTTACGCAAGCATTGGGATATTTTGTAGCTTAAATTTCGCTGACTTCAATACACTTCACTAAAGCCAAGATTGAATGCCCCGTTGTCCGTGTGGGGTCTTGAGCCCAGGTCTTCATGGGCACAGGTGGGCGCCTGAGCTTTAATGAGCTGCCATCGTTGCCTCAAAGGCCGCTGGATTAAGGTTGAAGATAAGAGGAACATCGTGTACATTGGAGCACGCCCTTAGGGCCCATATGTTGTAGAGGATGCGTACAGCCCGCCATGATCAGCAGCGGCTAGAGTACCCTTTGGGGAAAGAGAAGTGGGATACGGTAGTGTGGAAAGATTGATCAAGCGCCGCAATGCTACTGAAAAAATGGCTGAGGCTTAACTTGGTTAAGCCTGGAGAATGCGAAGCATCATCGTGTCGCGTAATTTGGAGGCGCACAACCACAGCGACGGCGCGAGGTGGGCCCCCGTTTTTCCACTGTCGTGACGTCATCGTGTCACGTGGTGTGACGTCATGTATCACGTGATTTGGAGGCGTACAACCACAGCGACGGCGCGAGGTGGGCCCCCGTTTCTCCACTGTCGTGACGTCATCGTGTCACGTGGTGTGACGTCATTTATCACGTGATTTGGAGGCGCACAACCACAGCGACGGCGCGAGGTAGGCCCCCGTTTCTCTACTGTCATGACGTCATCGTGTCACGTGGTGTGACGTCATCTATTACGTGATTTGGAGGCGCATAACCACGGTTAAGGGCTGAAGTGGTAGCTAAAATAGTATGCTTCGCATAAAATGCGCACAAAGAGATCAGAGGGGCAAGTGAGCTGGTCCAGTATAAGGGAATATTATGGAAATACAGAAATAAGGGTAATACTTAGTCAGAAGAAAGCAGCGCCGATTGGAGAACGAAGGTGTGCTATCATGGCAGAAATCAAGTGTAGGAATAAGACAAGACCGCGAAATTGTGCAGGACCAGTACCATAGGTTTGTGAAGATAAGAGACGAAATTCCAATTGAATAGAAGCGAAGCGGGATGCGACATAGTCCTGAGTGGAGATGAGGTGAGGTTTGAGCTTGCACATGATGGTCGCAATGTTAACAGTTCAGGGATAAAGGGAGATCGAAAGGTGGTGCATTTATTCGCCTGTGGGACTAGCTTTTTGGGACTCTGTTTCGCAATGTACTGGCTTCTTTATACGACAAAAAGTGCGCGTTCTTCTCTTAGAGCGTTACCTGTTAAAAGCCCAATTCTGGGTTTCGCGTCGTCGTACTAGTATGCCGTAGTCGTCGGCGCAACCGATGGGTGCATTCACATGGAAACCACTAGAGAGGGGGGCTATAGCGTGCAAGGAAGAATATATCGCGTGAGTGGAGAAGTACAGTCTTTGTCAAAAGTTTAGAGCCCAGGGAGTTTGCTTCTAAGCCTCGCAGTGGGACTCCTGTAGCATTCGTGCTACCCATTGGAGGAGGCAGAACCAGAAATCTTCTTACCTTCAGCAAATTTGGAGCGCTGGAGACCCATTACGAACCAGTCAGTGTGCTTAGGAAGCAAACCCCCTGGGCTCCAATCTTTTGACAAAGGCAGTACGTAACCGGTGGTTGCTTGCTACAGGAACCATCCGGACGGGGGTTTCCTTGAAGGAGAAGGCTATCGGGAGAGCGGAGCAATCCCTTACTGAAGGATGGTTACTGTGCAAGGAGGACGGCATGACGAGAGCGCAAGAGGGCACAACCGATCGGTGGTTCCCACGGAAACCACCTGGTTACCACATTGACCCTGGAAGGCCGAGGGAAGCTACCATGGGAGGAGGATTTATGGTGTGAGCGCTGAAAGAAGTAACCCGACAGTGATTACCACAGGATTCGGTCAGAAAGTGTTTCTGCGGAAGGACGACGGTGTCGGGAGAGAGTAGTTACCTCCAACCGGAAGATGGCTATGCTGGAAAGGGGTTGCTGTGGCTAGAGCATCAAAATGCGAAAATGGTCGCTTGATTCCACGGAAGCCACCCGAAGTATATTTAATCTGGATGGATGAGGACGGTTACCGTGGAAAGAGAAGAGTATGTTGAAACATTGCAAAGGCGTAATCAGAAGGTAGTTACAACGGTAACCGCCCGGAAGGTGATTGCCGTGAAAGGAGGCGGGTAGCGTAAGAGCGGAGAAGTCCGTAACCTGAGCATGATTACCGTGGAAGGAGCAGGGTATGTAGAGAGCTTGGGAAGGCGAAACCGGTGCGTGGTTACCATGGGAACCAACCATAAAGTAGCTAACCTAGAAGGAAAACGATAGTGTTAGTAGAATGAAAGTGGTGGGGTGAGAATAGGAAGACGGACCACGATAACCATCCGGAAGATGGTTATAGTGGAAGGAGTAGGGAGTTTATGGCGGGAACAGAGGTCGATCTTCGGCAGCTGCTGTGAAAAGATAGAATTTTAGTGAGAAACGCGCTACTTCTTCCATTCTGAGCCTGAAGGTCATCTGGCTCTTAGATTTGATCTCTAACGGAATGCGCGCCGCATGTTCCAAAATTGTGCGTGGCAGGTGCCTCGATCTTCATCTTCACCTTTGTTGCAACAGCTTGCCGCTTGGCAGTCACGTCCGCCGCTGCGCCGACCGCTGGTCTGGACGCTCGCTCCTCCACTTGTGGCACGTGATGCATCACGTGATTTGCACTCGCTGAAACAAGGTGAACCAAAGCTAAACCGTGTCTGACCATGCTTAACAGAGCTTTCGCTGTGCATGTCCTGACTCAGCTGAGTTGCGTCAAAGGCAGCTTTTTTTTTCTCTTTCTAGATAAACGAACTTCTAACGGGAAAAAGGAAGGCGTAGTGAAGGCCGCACTCTCAGCGAATGCTCGAACAGCAATCTAAGGGAAGGGTAAAGTAGAAAAAGATAGGTGGTGGAGAGAAAGAGGCAGAGTATTAGAACTCTCGGGATAAATTTCAACCCACCCGATTTTGTATGACGCCCACCAGCGTCGCACAGCGCATGGGCGTTCTTGACCATTTCCTGCATAGGAACGTGACCGCAGCGACTGCTACCTATTTTCGCGACCTTGTGCTCTGCAGACCAGCGTTTTAAGTAGTACTTCCTGAAACGTGAGCACTGCAGTGCACCAGCATGATAGGGGAGCCCGGCGTGGGTAGGGGTGCACAAAAAACGATGTTTTTCGCGGAGCGCTTAGTGTCAACTCCGAAGAAGCCATTAACAGGTCTTCTGAACGAGAGCACATTCTTTCAGTTTTTCAGCTTTACATCCCCATAGTGCGTGGTGTCGGGGTGGCGTGTTAACAGCCACACGTTATTGAGCGGGATATACAATCATCTTCGTGAACTAAATTGGGTAGTAACCCGCTGTGTTGATGAATAAATGCGCCTGTGTATCACACGATGCGATTAGATTTAAAAAAACATTGGCAGTGGCTTAGCTCTGCAATGCCAGGATGTACGTAGGAGAGCAGTAGCGCTACGTGGCTCTGCGCCGGCGGCAGCAGCGGCGGCGGCGAGCGCGCGCGGCGAGGCGCGCCAGCTGTGCGCAGTGACGTCACTCGCTCCTCGCGCATGCGCAGTATGGTCGACGGAGGGAGCACACGAAACGCCGAGACTGTGGCCAGTGTAGCTCGCGCTACAAAATCCTTCTGATTGAGATCTGAAAGCCACTAACTACTGCAAAGTACACACCTCATAAAATGAGTCCTGCAGACAATTTTCATAGCTGAACTAACGGTAAGGAACATACGACGTCGTTAATGTATAAAGGTTCGAATGGGACAAGTATAAGTGTTGGATATTCAGTGGTGCGTTCCTCTAAGGTCGGCTGGCCACCCAGGACGAGAGGCTCTTTTTGACAACGACACTATATTCATGCAATGTGATAAGTTAAAAAAATGTCACTAAGTCCAGTAAGCTTTCGACTGGACTTCTGCTGATGTGAAATTGTCATGCTTTGTGTGATGTCATGTATTTCAACTGGCATTTCTGAGCCCACATCAAACACATAACGCCCGCTCCTGACTGTTAATAGAGACGTTTCTTGAGTAGCGCTTGCCATGTGAAAGGGCAAGGCGTGAGCGTTATTTAAGTTTATGACCTTAGGCTTACTCTATTTCTTACGCGATCGTTACCATGAAAAAACAATGCTTTACCGTCGGAGCACACAGTGCATTTTTATAGATTTATTGAGAAAATAAACATTGTCGGGTAGACTTGTGGTCTCCTAAGTAATTCTAACATTAGGCTATGTGAATTGCGTCGCCGTTTTGTAGCAAATCTCTCAGTACGTTTATTCGCGTGAGTCGAAGAGGAGGGTAGACTTTTTCTAAGTGAAAAGGCTTGCAATGCTTTCATAAACAATGATTAGCAGTTGTTTTTGTTTTGGCCGAAAAGGACTTCACACATGATTAACACCCCGCCACGGTGGCTCAGGGGTTACGGCTCTCGGCTGCTGGCCCGAAAGACGCGGGTTCGATCCCGGCCGCGACGGCTCAATTTCGATGAGGGCGAAATTCTAGAGGCCCGTGTACTGTGAGATGTCAGTGCACGTTAAAGAACCCCAGGTGGTCGAAATTTCCGGAGCCCTTCACTACGGCGTCCCTCATAGCCTGAGTCGCTTTGGGACGTTAAACCCCAATATACCTACCTATACAGACATGATAAACATGGAAATTTTCTTTCTCCTGGAACAATTGACTTATTGTTCCTCTTAGATCTGCGCAGAACCACAACATAACATTCGCATCGGCGGCACAGTGGGCGTGGGAAGCCGTCGGAGTCACTGAGACCACTGCCCTCTTTTCATGAAAGGATTGACCGCAAAGCCGAAGGGTAGAAGCATTAGCTCTGATTGGCAGCGACATATCGCGCCGAGGCGCTCCCGGAGGTGACAGTGATAGGGTCTTCCAGGCTGTCCGCGAGAGACACCTCAGATCAATAGCTCTAGAAGGGAACATGGTCAGTGAGTGCAATGAAGGGTGAGTCATGGCGACCAGAGTCGCTCAATATCGTATCGGTGGCCTCTCCGGTAGTTGGAATCAAGGTGAAAAAGGATGTTTTCTCTTGAGTCAAGGCAGAGGTACAAATATTTGGGGGCGTGCTCTCAATGCCGATATCCTTGAAACACAAATGGCGAAAACACTTGAAGGTTTGATACATCAATACAGCTAGAAAGGAAAGCTTTCCTTTCCTTTACAAAAAATATCCAAGTGTTTTAGTTTTCTTTTTGTACTCACATTATGGCGAGATTTTGTAACAGTACCAGCATTTAAAAGTGCACAGAAGAGCAATCTGAACTCGTATTTTTACCGCTGGAACTCGATCTACACTTCCAAGCGTTCTTAGAAACTGCGGATTATTGTCTTGTACGGCCAATTTCCCTCATTTAAATCCAATTAAACGTCCCGGTTCCCACCTTTTTTTTTAATTTTTTAATTTCCCTCAGACTGTGGGAAAAGTCAACCAACCTTTCAACTTGTCCCGTGGCGGCTTGCCACTATGCCATCGGCGGAGTGATACGTAGTGACCGGTGAAAGCAAAGTGTCCACGCGGATATTTATTTCCTTGGGCCTAATATTAAGCTATGCTGTCTCTGATTAGATCTATTTATTCACGGAAACCTAAAAAAAAACAAAATAAAAGTGAAAGTAGAGCCTCCACGCGACCTCCTGAAAGGCACTCCATGCGTTGGTCGACTCCTCCCACCGTCTGCGGGGAATTTGAAAAAAAAGGCGGGATCCGGACGTTAATTCATTTTAAATTAGGAAAATCGGCCGCAGAGGGCAATAAATCGAAGTTTCTAAGAATGCTAGGAACGTGTAGATCGAGTTCCTGCGGCAAAAAGACGAGTTCAGATTATTCTTGAGTGCACCTTTGAACGTATTGTTTAGTTGCCCCCCATAAAAAGAGGCCTCGTTCTAATGCGCATTTCTAATGGTTCAATGATTTCGTCGCGTATGAGGCATGAATTTTTTCTCATTGTGTACAGAGTGCTGATAAGGAGTCAATATATCGTATTGAAGCTTACTTCCTTTGATCTGCTCGCAACATTGTTACCCAGAATGTAGCCTCTGTGAGGGCCACAGTAGAAGTATTGTATAAATATGGGGTAAGGAGAAAATTAGGGTGACTCTCGTGATCCTTTAATAGGCTGCTTGCTGCACCATTTATATCTGCTAGTATGGCCTGAACAAATACGGGTCCAATCCACAGGCGATCAGTGAAACATAGGCTAGACGGCCGGTTAAGAAGAAAGTTTTCTTTTTGTAATAGTTCGCGCAAATGTATATTAAAAGACCTGTCTCGGCCCTGAAAAAAATTCCTGCACCTCGTCAGGCGGAATGCAGTCTCTGCTATAAACTGACTAAAAGGCTATGAATTGAAATCAAGAGGAAGAAGTGGGCTTGGGCAGGGCACATAATGCTAAGGCAAGATAACCGCTGGTCCTTAAGGATAACGAAGTGGATTCCAAGAGAAGGCAAGCGTAGCAGGGGGTGCAGAAAATTAGGTGGGCGGATGAGATTAAGAAATTTGCGGGAATATGGTGGCCGCGGCTGGCGAAGGACTGGGTTAATTGGAGAGACATGGGAGAGGTCTTTGCCCTGCAGTGGGCGTAGTCAGGCTGATGATGAGGCTATGAGACTTAGTGAGCAAATTGAAAATTACCCACAAAATTCTTGGCTCCTGTTGGCCACGAGCTGGTGGATTCATGGCTCGTGAGAGCAGGCCATAATAAGCTAACCAGCACACGTAATAGGAACGCTGTTGGAAATGGATGGCTTCACTCAGGTCCTTTTCAATACCGGCCATTGGCAATACATTTCCAATACTGGGCTGATTATCTGTACTTCTGGGGAAGGTTTACATGTCTGGCATCAGTGTGAGAAGGCGTTAAACACAGTTTTCAACAAGCCAGCCCTCCTGCCGCTTTACTTCTCTAAGTATCAATTTTTTTTTTTACAAACTATACTTTAACTTCCCTGCACTACGCCAAACTTTGTTATCTGCTCCCTTACGCTCATGTCGCCGATTATTCACCTCCCTCGGCATTCAGCGGTTGCACGGTTCATCCAACGCTTTCAACAAATCTTTCCTTCCCACCGCCATAAAAGAATGGAACAACCTTCCTGAAACCGTTGTCACCGAAACTAATCCCACCAGATTTAGGCAGTTAATAACAGACCACTTGAACCGTCTATAGCTACTTCACTCGCGATGATCTGCCTGCAATTTGAACTGCTTGTGTCATTGCGACGCACCCCCACAAGTGTTTTCCCACTTATTTAATTTCCGTACATTTCAATGTTCAGTTTTGTATACTACTGCTTTGCCATATATTTTCTGTACTATTTGAATTACCTGACGTTAATTTTACGTCAAACTTGTTATTCTTGGTATCTTTTGTTATGCTTTTTTATGCTTACATGCCTGAGTATGACGGCTTCACAGCACTGTCTTCCCCCCCCCCCCCCCCCCCCTTATGTAATGTCCCAGACGGGATCTTTAAGGGTTCAATAAATGATGACGATGATAAAGAGTTCCATGGCAAGCCATTTCAGGTTACCCCGATAAACATAAACAGAGAGAAGTGGCTGCCATGGTAACACAAGAGGCAAACAATTTCGCGCAACAGCTGTCGGGATATCCAGGAAGCAACCCCAGAAAAACCACAGGCACCTCTAATCGACTACTGCGTGGTTCGCGTTTAATTTCTTTGCAATTAAACGCGATGCCGTCATGGTCTGCGTGCCCATACAGGGAAGGGAATTCGGGGGCACTATATGCCGCCGTGTGTCAGGGAACCTGAGCTGCGTACTGAGCCCGTGGAATCGCATGCCGATCTAATGAGACGGCCGGTGCCGCCCTGTCTACTTGCAGAAAAGGGACGATTTTCCGGACCACGCGTATTGCAGAGGCGTTCAAAACTTCCATGAAGAGATTAAGCCCGTGTAGTTCAAAGCGCACTGGATTGAATCGCCAACATTGATTGTCTGCCAACCACAATTTTAGTGTTAACATTTCCTTGAATGTCCCTTCCGTAACTTTCCACCGTTAACCGTTTTAATATTGGTGGGCGCTTTCACTAGCCAATTCCAAGCGACGCAAGTTATCGGTGATCATCGGTATGCATTATGACCAAACGCACCCACTATGATCAAGCAATTTAAAATTTTTCTAAATCACTTTAAGTAAGGCGGTGCGTAATTATATTATGGCGCCTGGCGACGCTATAAAGCGCTGGCGCTGAGATCGGCGTTCCCGCGATAGAGGAAAATAAAGAAGGACAGCGCGTGCTCGGAGCGCACGCCCGGCACGGGCTGTTCGTAATTAGAAGCCTGCCACGCTGGTTATCTTGCTCTGGTGCTCCTCTGCGACCCCGAAAATCTTCAACAGTGGTGACCCGGCGAACCGGGCCTTCTATCCCAGCGGCGTCCTAGCATGGCGTACTGGCAGGACCCAAGTTTCGACCCGCCGCTCCCAGCGTTCCGGCCTGCAGGCGTCGGTGGGTGGTTCGCCCAACTGGAGGCTGCGATGTACTTGAACGGCATTACCATCCAGGCGTTTAAACACGCAGTCCTTTGCGACATCCTCCCGCCAGACCTCCTGCGTCGGCTCACCTACTCTGCCTTGGGCTGCCGGCCATACGATGAGCTGCGTGCGGCCGTCTTGGCTGACTTCGGCGCCTACTGTGTTCCGCCGCCGCTCTACGACGCAGCGGACCCGCTTTCGCCGCCGCCAGCCTCTGGCGCTGCACCGGCTTCGTTCGCGCCCACTCAGCCTTCATAAGAACCCGGCCCGCCTAAGCAGCCCCTCGCCGCCTCGCCGCAACTCCAGTCCAGCGTCTCCGGCCCGGCGTCTTTAGCACCGACCGCACCAGACGCTACCGCATCGCTTCCGGCAGCACATCCTGCTACCCCGGTTACGCTAGCAGCACAGTGCGACGACTCCACGGCCCGAAGTCCGCAGTCATTCCCTCAGCAGCTCTTTGAGGTGCCTGGCCCACCGCGGTTTGCCACGTCAGCGAACTCAGCGAAAGCTGCGCCTCGCGCCACCCCGTTCAGCGCCTCCTGCCATACCGCCTCCAATAAGGACGATACAGCGTCTTCGGCACAGCCCGGTGAGCAACTTCTCTCATCTGCAATAGGGCCGCCGTCAGTCGAGCTCTCCCTCGACGAGTGCCCCATTCCGCCAACTCTGTGCCCTACTGCGTAGCATCGCTGCCAGCCGAACGCTCACGTGCTGCCTCATCGCTCATTCCGCTAAAGCCGTCAGTCACTGACATGAGTGATCGTGCTAAGGCGAAGTGACATAGCCGGCACCGCAGCATCTGTCAGATACCAGCCCCACTACCCACGCGGCTACACCGCCTGCCCAAGGGGCCCCGCCCGGAGCCCTCAGTACTGTCAACCGCTTCTCGGAATCTGACCCTGGCAGCTCGACACTGTCGCAGCAAGCGTCTGGTTTGGTGCCTGACTTGAGCCACCTTCAGCAACGAATGGTCGAGCTACCGACACCGAGTAGTGCGACAGTTGTCCATCCACCAGTTGTGCCTCTTGCTGTCAGCCAGCCGTCTGATGTAGCAGTCTCAGCTTTACGGCCTGTAACTGCCACAACCTTCTTGCAGGCACCCACCGTCGACCATGCCCACACGCCAATCAGCACGGGCCAGTCGCTCCGAACTGCCACTCCCGGTTTACCCAAGCACCTGGCATTGAGCCCAGCAACTTCTTCCGGCATCGTCACAGCTGTCACCGTTGTGTCGACGGTCACACCACAGCTACTGTCAGTCCATGGAGCCGTTTCGGCCGCTCCTGTGCTTGTGACCGCGTACACGGCGCGTCAGATCCCCATGGATATCAGCCGCAACGTTCCAACACCGATGACACTTGTGTCCGCGGGCAGCACTACAGTTGGTGACGGCCCGACCATGGCCTCCCCTGCCCCCATGTCCATTGTCAGCTCGGCACCCTGCATCATTCGCCCGTTGCGCAGCAGCCAGGCTCGTCCACCTGAGCCCGCGCCCTCCACCCGACGGCTCTTCCCGGCCCCTGACATGAACTTACTGGACCCTCATTCTCTCCTTTATTTTACCGAGCGCACATTTCGACGTTCCTTCTAGGCGGGGGCCCTGTAGCGCCCGGCGACGCTATAAAGCCCTGGCGCTGAGATCGGCGTTCCCGCGATTGAGGAAAATAAAGATGGACAGCGCGTGCTCGGAGCGCACGCCCGGCACGGGCTGTTCGGAACTAGAAGCCTGCCACGCTGGTGATCTTGCTCTGGTACTCCGCTGCGACCCCAAAAATCTTCAACAATGTATACAATGAGCAGTATTTTTTGTGTTTTGTGTCAGCTTGTGATGTGTTTACAGTATGGAGGCCGCTCCGCAGACTTGACTTTGGGGCCTCCTAGTGTAATGTGTAATGTTTAACCAACGTTGTATGTTTCATGAATATAGATATAATGTTGAATATGATGGAAGAAAAAGTGGTTTTGGCAACTTCGAAGAGAGCCTGAAGTAGTGGTCCTGCGGCCTGGTTTTTATTGCAATTTTTCAAATTATCTCATTGACCACAGTCATGATTACGTTAGATCAGGTCAGCAATTCAGTTTTGCTGCACCATCCGTGCCCAACACAGGGCCCTCTTCAAACAAATTATATTACTCTGATGGATTCTGGTAGCGAAGATGCAGCATTTTCCGCCTGGGGCTTAACACCAGAAATTTAGTAAGAAAACAAGCTGTAGTGCGTCCTTGACCTGGTATTCTGTAATAGTGGGGTGGCGGTGTTGGTGAATGGCGTAGACAGTGAAGAAGGAATGTAATGATGCCATTGTATTATGCGATCTCTTTTAGGCACGCGGTGTGTAAAAAAAATCTACGTGCCCACCTATGAAGAAGCAATCACATGCCTTACGTCTTCCACGGACGGTTAGCACGAAACGTCTCCTGGCCACTGGTACCCACAATACAGTGATCGAATTAATAGAGGCTCAACGCACCAACCAATTAGTCCGCCTGAGTCACACGGAAACAGGACAATGCCTACTGCGACAGCTACGTCTCAATCCACCAATTCCCACCCCAACAAGTACTACACCTTACATGATTTCTCTGCGCACGCAGGATCACATATATCAGAAGCCTCTACCGCGCAATATGAGTGCTAGTCTCCATCACGGTGGGCGGCAGGCACGAGCGAGCTATTAAGGCGAAAGCCTTTAATGCCTCATCGTTGTAAGCAGCAGTTGTCGACAGAGAATGTCACGCTTTTCAGTTGGTCGAAACGGTCGTGACGTCACAGTGCGCTAATTTCAAACGGGGCCAATTGTACTCTGGCTACTAATCATGCAACCAATTGAAGGGACCATATAGTGATGCTCCAAGTAAGTGGGACTGAGGTTAGTTAATTGCTTAATTACCCAATTAGCCTAATTAACTTATCTAGTCAGGCCATATAAATAAATAAAACCTAGTAAGAAATTGGTCGAGCTCGGGAATCGAACCCCGGTCTTCGGAGTGCGAGACGAGCATGCTATCCACTCCGCCATGCCAGCTCGATGGTTTGGAATGAACAAAGGCACGTCTAGTGAATACGGTGTCTTCGCTCACTGCCATCCTCCTCCCTTCCGGCGAGGTTTAGGTGTCCATCGAGATATGAGAGAGAAATACATTTCCTTTCCTCAAAAACCAATTTACCGACGAGCGAGGCGTAGAACCGAATGGGCGATGGCGATCTATGGACTCCCTGGCAGCGTTGCAAGACGCTCTCGCGTTCCACTCTTAGAGGCGAAGCTTAACATCTTAACCACACATCAGTGACCACTCTTTAGGTCAAAAAAGTGCACCCCCCCCCCCCCCCCCCCCCCCCTGAATTTTGACGGGTGTCCACCGAGATATGTGAGACAGTTACTGCGTAATTTTCTTTCCTTAAATACAATTTTCATTTTCTTCATTACGGGCCATCTTCGTCTTTCTTCTTTCACTCCCACTTCCTCCGTTCCTCTACGATGCGGTTCAGGTGTCCACCGAGATGACAAGAGAATTACTGCGCCATTTCCTTTCCTCAAAAACCGTTGCGTTGAAACGGCAAGGCATCGCGCCGAACGGGTGGTGGCGTTCCGTGGACTCCCTGGCAGCGCTACAACACGCTGTCGCGTTCCACTCCTAAAGGCGAAGCTTAAGCTTAAGCTTAATTAGCAGTTAATTAGTATTCAGGCATTAACCAGTAATTAACCATTAATTAGTGATTTGCCATCACTTAGTAATTAGTACTCCATTACATGTGACGCCACCAGTGCCACAGAGGCACTGAAAGTGGTGCGGAAAATGCTTTCGCCTCTACGCACTTTAGACAGTCAAAGTGCCCCCTGAATTTTTTACACCAAAACATACAGAAACCGCTCCGATATCCTTTATGTCGACGCGGCACAAAATTCTAAACCAGGACATTTCACGGCCGTCGCAGCCTATGAAGACGGCACATTGGGGGCCACCGCCACTGTTCGAACTAATTCGCCTGCAGAGGCGGAAGGAGCCGCCATCGCACTTGCTCTGGCCCACTCCATCATTGACAAAAACATAACAGAAATTTGCACAGATTCACAGGCCGCGTACCGCCACTACCTAAAGGGCGTGGCGACTCCGGCAACACACCGTATTCTTACCACGGCCACCTCTCTCGACCGAACGGTTACTCTGTCGTGGTTCCCTGGGCATGCCTGGATCCCCGGTAATGAGCGCGTTCATGCGCTGGCCCGAGAACTCTCCTCCCGGACCCCGGAGGATCAGGCACCCAACCCTGCCCAAGAAGCCCCTTCGGTCCTCTCTACATATCACCAAATTACCACATTTTACAAATTCAGCCGCATGACACTGCCACCACCCCACAGTACCTTGTCGCCCTTATCCAGCGCCACATGGCGGCAATTACAGACAGGCTTGTTTATTTCACCCCACCGCCTCTCATGCTTTCATCCCACCTTTCCTCCTGATTGTAACACCTGTGGCGTGCCCAAATCCACACTTTTCCATTACCTTTGGGAATGTCCTTCCCCAAAGGCAGTATCCCCCATCCCCAATCCCACCCATTCTTCCTGGGAGGCTGCTTTACGGACCGCTCAGCCCGCCGGCCAGAAATGGCTAGTGGATCGGGCTTTACGTGAAGCACTAGCCCGTGGACTCCTGGACCAGTAGGGGACCACCCTGGAAGATTTTTATTTTTTTTTTTGTGTGTAATAAAGTTGTTTCCATCCATCCATCCACATGTGGCGCACAAAAGCCTCAACATTCGAGTTCACGTAAGAGGAACTCTCGTCTTGGCTTCATGGTGTTTTGCTTTGCTGGCCCGTCCTCGAGCTTTCGCCGCTGCTGGTTGCTTATTTGCATGTTAAATTAGTCGCCGCAGTGGCTCAGTGGTTATGGTGCTCGGCTACTGAACCGAAAGACACGGTTCGATTCCGGCCGCAGTGGTTGCATTTTAAAGGAGGTGAAATTCTAGAGACCCGTGTACTGTGCGATGACAGTGCACGTTAAAGAACCCCAGGTGGTCGAAATTATGCGCAGCCCTCCACTCCGGCATCCCTGGGAGCCTTAGCCCCTTTGGCGGGTTAAACTTCATAAAATTTATAATGCTAAATTTTGAGTAGGCTGGTGATAACGAGCTCATAAAATGCAACTTGCTCAAGATATGCAAGGAAGCGTCACATTATTGCGTGCTAAATAGCCTTTATGTTATACTTAAGTCAGAACTCCCAACGGACCTCTGCTATTCACGAGGTAGTAGGAAATGACCTTAACAAACACTCGTACTCATACATACGTGTACGCTCACACATCTGCACCCAAGCATGTACATGCATGCTCACATACACGCATCCAAACAAACAAAAGCGTGGCTTCAGCCACACGTTTTACTTGCTCCCTAAAATATTACGCACTTCAGATATGAGCTCGTTTCCTTTCAGAGCAACGTTGCGAATTGAGAGACACAGCATGAACACCAGCCTAACCTCGCGCTTTTTTCAGAGTGAACTAAAACATTGGCTGTGCGGATTTAGCACAATCTTGTCACGTTCATAGATGTGACATACACCCTAGTGTACCATAATATGTAGGATGTGTCTATATTCTGCATTTTTTTATATAATAACTCTCAAAACAGAAATTATTTCGGTGTCTACAGGCATATTTTACGCCTCAGGGGACATGCTTCCTTTGAGAGAGTGCACGTAAGAGAGTACATTGTAATAAAGAAATATTAAGCAATGTTCTTTTAAAGCGAAAGCTTTACTACTTGCACTTTCAGCCTTTGCCGTGGCGCGGCGGTGCCACCACCACCGGCGCCTAACGCCTGCGCTCTCCGTTAGGAGCGCAACAGGTGCTTTGTGACGTCACGCCGAAGAGAACGGCAACCGACTCGCGCCGTCGCAAGCCGCGGCGGTGCCACCACGGCGCGGCCTCCGCCATCGAAGCGCGCTTTTGAGCAATGGCGCGCGCCGCCGCCGGAGCAGATCGCGGCGGCCACGACCACGGGCGCCTAACTCCTGCGCTCTCCGCTAGGAGAGCGATTGTGGCGTTACGCTGAAGAGATTTAGGCTCGACTCACGTCGCTAGAAAGCAGTAGCTGTGCCAACCACGAGCGCCTTAGCATTGCTTCGCGGCGATGCCGCCTACCACTAGGGAGGCTCGTCGTAATGCGCGTAAAAGAGAGCGGCGAGCTACATGCGGCTCGGCGAGAACGTGCGAGCTACATAGATTAGCCAAGTGATCACCACAGCACCACCAAGGTATACAACAAGTTTCACACAAGCACCACAACAGCACGACTATCATGTGAGCCACGGGTATTGCTTTCGCGATTTCCCGGCTTAACCAAGTTGAGCCACAGCCATTTTTTCGTTTTCCGATGAAGGCACAACATTACCTTGCGGCATGACGATGTACTTTTGTAATTAAAACAAATTTTTTAGAAGAATCGATTGGTGGGCGAGTTGGTACATGACTAGATGATACAAAGTGCAAAAGGGACAGGACGAACGAAGAAACAACACGGACAAGGCGCTTACTGCGAAGGTGAAGCATGTGTTACCAACCCCTCGGTGTCATTGACAAGAAAGGAACTTGTGTACTTGGTCGAGAGTGTACATTGATATCAGCTATCGTCACAATTGTCGTGTGTTTTGGTTGTGTGCCAGTTGCGTTTTTTCCCTTGCACCGTGCTATAAAAGGCAAGATCGTGCATTAAAAAATTACAGTTGCAGTAAGCGCCTTGTCCGTGTTGTTTCTTCGTTCGTCCTGTCTCTTTTGTGCTTTGTATCATGTAGTCAATTTTTTAAACTGCGAATTATAAATTGAGCTTGAAAATATAAAATCTGAAATTATGCGCCCTAAACAACTCGATGATGAAAGGAACGAGCAACATGCTACGATAGAGGTATTCCCTGTTCTTGCTCTTAAGGTTCTCATAATTTCTCCCGGCAGTACTCGGAGACGAGATGCCGGCTGGACAACCGGGAAATACTGCTCTGCTCTTTTGTGTTTAAGATTGTCTAGCCTTTGTGAACTGGGCTAGATTATATTAGGCATACATGACGCATTGTTTCCGGTAAATGTTGTGACGCTCTAGCCTCCACTCTTGGTACTCTTGCTAGAGAACACCTTTGACAGACAGTCAGGTGCGCACAACATTTGTTCATTCGTCCTTGAGGAAAGAGGGGTGCGGTCAAGTCAGCTGGCCAACGCTCCTAATTTGTAAGAAAACCCTCATGTTTCATGTTCATGACGTGGCAGGCCTACTACACTTCAGCATAAGCGAGACATGTACAGGCAAAAGATTCCAATTTGACTGGCGGCACATGCCACGGAGGGAGCTGACAAAGCAAGGAAAACTTCACAGCTGCTAATATATCCATAGGTGGCATTTTCTTAGCCTTTTTCATACCTTTCGCGCGCAGCTGGGAGCATTCGACCTTGCTTCCATCAAATGAATTGCTGGAATGTAAAATGCAAGCTAAAATGCATTGCTGGAAGTATTCGACCTTGCATTTGACCTTATGAGAAATTTAAAGACATTTACTGCGTCGAAGTTTAAAGAACTTTTATTTTCTTCGTTGTCAGCGCAGCCACAGTTTATATTAGTAGGAAAGGGAACATAAATAAACAATGTTTTAGATAGACGAGTTTGAGCCGTTGCTTCGAAAGAAAAAGAAAAGTTTACGGCTGATTAGTTTTAATCACATAATGCGTGTTGTTTTTTTCACGTTACTCCTGAAGAATGGCATAATGTATGGAGTATGGGGTTTTCTTTCCTGTGCTGAATCAGATGAATCAAAAAGCGCGTGCCAAACAGAATTAAGAACGTGGATTTTCTATTATTTTATTCGGATTCACAAATATAGTAACTGACCGATTTTCTGTGAAGCACTACATTTTAGAATGTATACACAACAGAAAAACGTGCTTATATGAAACTCTCTGCATTTCCTACTGCGCCAATACACTTCCAAGTGTTGTCGCAGTGAAAATATGTTTCAACTTTTTTTCTGCACTCAGTGATCACTTTCGCGCGAGCTGCTATAGCACCTTTTCAATACAGAGAAATGCTGCACAATGTGGCTAATAAGAGCGCAAAGCTTGCAAACATGACGCACTCAAAACTGCGTCCCGGAAGATTAATGCTGTTTCCGAAAAAGGCGTCATTCCAAGCACTCATCCTAATGGCCTCGCTCTTGCACTAATGGATCCTCAAGGACGCGACGTAGCCGGAGGCAAAAAGATCAAGGTGGAGGCGTTAGAGCAGCCAAGCCAGTGCTTGTTATAAACACAGAAAACAATTTTTTTCTTAGTAATCGACAAGTTCCACTTCTCTCGTGAAGCAAGGCATCCTTCTTCCAAAAATTGCCTTTTTTTTTAGGAGAAACCCTTTCATGGCTCATACTGTCGTCCATTAGCAGAGGGTGTCGCACGCGTTTAACTTGGGAACTAAAAAAGAAATAAGAAAAAAATGGTCGCTTCTGATAGAGGAGGAAAAAATGAACCTAAAAACCACGTTTGACCACTATAGATTAATTAGCTATTTAATTATAGGCAAAAATGTCGAAATTGCGTTGAAATAGCGCGGGCGTCGATATATCCACAGGAACGGTGTGGCGTCACATCGACCGGAAGTCGTCACGGCATAGCTAAAATTATCACAGAATGCTCGGAAAAACGTCGGATTTGTGCCAAATTAGATGCACAAATGTGTAATTAAGCGTAACTAACACTTCAGATCCCCGAAAGATGTACAATTTTGGTATCGATATAGTAACGGGAACGGTGGGACGTCGCATACACAGGAAGTCGTCACGGCATAGTGTCCTCGGCTTTTGCCTCTCAACACTTTAGTTGCCAAAGTGTCCTCGCAATATTTTTTTTTTTGAAAATGCAGCGCATGCCGCCAGCCGTGTTTGGGAACTTAGGACAGATCTGATCAAGCAAATAGTAAACGATATATACACTTCAAAACACGCCGAAACAATAAGGGCTTCGTGTTCTAGTTCCATGAGGTGTTTAGAACTTACAAGACGACAGGTGCAAGTTCGTTCATTCGAGTGACCTGCATGGGAAGCCAAAGGCTGCCCCCAGGCTTTAAAACGAAAAAAAAAAATTCACGCATTGTACTGTGTAGGAGCTGCGCTCCTGTTCAAAAATTTTAAACAACAGACGCAGTTTTCTTCAACACAAATATTAATTTTTTCATCATCCTTTTGATTTGTTTGTTAAATATCGCGCAGTGCCTCTTAAACTGGCACGACTACGGCTCCATAGTGTGCTTGAGGTACGCCCCTAAAAATTGGGACCTTCCTCTTTCGAGCTAAAAATAAAGCTCAGTTTGCCATTACTTTTTCGTTAGCATCCGAGACTATTCAGTCCACTGAAGACCACGCCTCTTGTCCCCGTGTTTACGGGTGAAGAAACCCGGCTTGTATCAAGAGGAAGTAGGGAAAGAATTTCCAAGCGGTTATGTTTTTTCTTCCTTGGTTTTAGGCGAACACTGTCGCTTTTGCTATCAAAGCAACACCTTCGTATTGCTTTTATTTTGAACTTTCTTCATCCACCGACTTGACGGAAGCCGTTCAATCAATTCTAAGTCTCTTGAAATCAGCAGTATAGAAGGAATTAAACATTTATTACTTCTTCTGGCCGTCCCGTATCTTCACTGAACTCACATGTTTGCTCTAATTCAGTTCACTATTCATTATCTTACTTTCCTTCATCATTACAATTCTCGAACACGATTAATTTTCATGCTGTCAGCATAGATCTTAAATTTCTCCGCTAATAATCATCCAGCTAAATCTTTTGCTTTTATTACTTCCACAGTGGCCGTAGAGATTCATATGCATGATAACTGTAAATGTATATGGTTATTCCGTTCGTCTCTATACACGCCAATTTACCGGGTGTTAATTAGTTAATGTTTTCTTTCCCTGATATATTCCGTCCCCAATTCGGGTGCTCCGTCTTTCCCTCTAATTACCTATTATTATGATTAAATATTTCGTTTGTACATTAGCTGCTTTGCCCGTGTATTGGCACCGGCTGTGCGGGGGACAAACTGATAACAAAAAAAAAATCTTCCAAAACACTCACCTTAATGTACCGTTCTTTCTACTGGAGAGCAATGTACTGATTGGATATGCCTGTGTACTTGTCCCCAGTTTACTAAACGACACGTTAAGACGGGCCTATCACAAATTGCATCACTCGGAGCAACCTCTAGCTCATGAAAACAGTTTCATCCTAAGACAATGAACGTTAATCTTTTTTTTCTCTTGTGCTCGATTTTATTTCAGCATGATAATTTCTAATAGGTCCGCCTTGCTCGTTCGGATGTTTATTTGTACATTTGTTTGCTCGTTCATTAATCTGTTTGTATTTTTTCCCTCATACTTACCACCTCCGATTCGTTTGTTCAGTCTTTCAGTTTACGTAACTCTTCTTATGCATCTCCGGCATTGTCGGACAAAAATTTTGAAGATTAGAAAATCGTAACATGCTGTTATGGAAATATTGACAAGTAACAAAACCTTCTTTTAAAGTGTTTGCGTTATGACTCCCATAGAAGACCAATGTGGAACATTTATGCGGCAGCTGAACGTTATTAGAAATAAAAATAAACAATTAAGGCTGCCATTGCGTAATCTGCAGATATATTAATTGGTACTGTGAAATCTTGCATCACATTAAAAAAGTGCGTTCATAAATTGTTTCCCGACAAAACTGCTTTTGTCGAAAATTTTTTGTTTCTACAGTCTTTGCCAAAAGTTTAGAGCCCAGGGGGTTTGCTTCTAAGCCTCGCAGTGGGACTCCTGTAACATTCATGGTAGTCCTACCCATTGGAAGAGGCAGGACCAGAAATCTGCTTACCTTCAGCAAATTTGGAGCGCTGGAGATGCATTACGAACCAGACGCTTGAGAAGCAAACCCTCTGGGCTCCAAACTTTTGACAAAGGCGGTGCATCTGCTGCTTCACATCTGTATTGGCACCTGCTGTGCTGAGGATAAACCAATAACACACACAAAAAAACATTTTGCACAACACACGCCATATTGTGCCGTTCTTTGTACTGGAGAGCAATGCACTGATGGGCGCGCCAGAATATTTGTCTTCTATTTGACTAAATGACACATTATGGTGGACCGATCAAAGATTGCATCAGTCCGAGCAACCTCCAGTCCACCAAACCAGTTTCATCCAAAGACCGTGAACGTCAGAATCTTTTTTTTTCTCTTGCGCCAGATCTTCTTCAGCGTGACAATTTCTAAATAAATATCTCTGCTTTCATGCCTTTAGAAGCCGTAAGCGCCGAACAAATCCAGCGAAAAACAGCTCAGCACAAACAACACGAAACATCGTGACGTGGGTAGAATGGAATTGCAGCAGCAACGTCGTAATGCTCAGTGCCGTTAGCCAACCGCTCTTTCTTTCCCATCGGGAGCGGGTATTATGCCAACCGACGAATGCCACTAAAGGCACTCCACTCGCATTATTGGTCTTCTTAGGCTCCTGGAGCACTCAGCGTAGTCGGGGGAAACTCGAACGCGCGACCTTTTAGTGAGCGCAAAGCAGTGGACACAATGCATTGCGACAGATGGTTGAAGGCAGGATGCGGGGAAATGGCCAAAGGGGAAGGTCCAGCGGGTTTTTTCTCTGGACGCAACCATGGCGCAATTCAGAGTGATGCGGCGATGGCTTTATAGAACGCTTAGCCTTAGACACTGAGGTGCACCCCTTGGCTATCAGTATAAAACATGGACGTTAGTGGGGCGTGATTTGCCATTGATGACAGTGCAGCGAACTATATGAAGGAAAATGGACTGGGTAATGTTAAAAGACAAGAACAGAACAGTGGGGGTTGCAGAGGAAACGTCATATCTATTAGTGAAACCCAGAGCGCAGTATGCACGTCAGTGGGGCGAATGACATGGCCAGCAGAGAGCCAAAGGTCCTTTAATGCATCGTCGTGCATACCGAGCAAAGGAAAGCGCTGAAGGAGGTTGCAGGGAGTCCGATGGGCGGATGGGCTTAGAAAGTTGTGACGAAGTGGCACCAGCTGGTACGGAATAGGTGTCACTGGAGAAGAAGAGGGAGGAAGGGGGAATTAACTCTACCAATTTTTTTTTTTAGCCTCCCAGGACAGTCGTAATACCAGGACCCTTCTGGCCGCTCCTTCCAGCCCGCACAATCTGCTTAATGTGTTTGGAGCAGATTCTGTCGACAAGAACGGTCTTTTTGGAGGCCGGCCTTGGACAGGGTACTGTGGGAACAACTATCGGGGAACGGTAGGCCCAGAGGTAGTGATAATTGGTAGCGGTTTCCCCACATTGGGTAGAGTAAGACTCGTTGACGACGACATGTAAGAAATGGGCGAACTGTGTCTCCAATGAGTAGTATTATAAAACTTTATTCCGCAAAATGGGACGGGGTTTAGGGGTCGGGGTCTTGAGCAGCAGGTGGTGTTCCTAGGTACAGGCTCCCATTGGCTCTTGCTGCCTCCTCGGCCCGCTCAACCAGCGCAAGCTGATCTTTCGGGTCGGAGCTGGGCAGAAGCTTCTCCCACTGCTCGACTGACGGGTTTGTAATTTCGGGCTCTATCGAGCTCGCCCGTCAGCCCCATGTGGAGTGGTAGAGGGTGGCTATCTCTCCGCACCACACGCATTCTGGAGTGCATTGCGTAGGCCAAATGCTACTGTACATGTAGCACTTGGGTATGAGTTTGTTTGTGTCTTGAAATGTGTGCGGAAGAGATGAGAAGACAGGAATTCATATCGCGATGTCCGCTGGTACCCACCAATAGCAATATAGCTAGAGAAGGCTTGAATTATGGGGCATAGGAGGGTAGGTTACATAGCGCTTGAGTCATAGGCAAACGCACCAAGACCCACTTCTTCTGAATATACTCAAACAAACGTCGCAGAATGACATAGAATGGATGTACTAGTGAATGAAGCATTCAACTCATTTCGCGTGGTAGCGCACCTGCGAATGCACCCGAAGGGTCGAAATTATCTCATGTGACCGATTGCTCAAGGATTGAGGTCGTTGCACGTCGGTGTGTAGTATATCTTTTTGGTTGACAAGATTGTTTAGAGGTATTGTTTTTTTATTCGAGATGTTTGCGATTAGGCATAATGTAAAAGGAAAAGAAAGTTATAAGAAGGAGTGTAAAGAAGCCTCGCTTAAAAAGTGGCAAAAGTTCACGATAAAGCGAGTATCATGAGTCCACTTGCGATAGTCGACTGGAACGTCCTATCGCAGGCCTACCTTCTTTAGGAAGCGTTGTCTCACGGAAGCTGTAGCCGGGCAAGTCCACAGCAAGTGTTTTTCATCCCACTGGTCTGGAGCAGCACCAAAATGAGGACACTTGTCAGTCACTTCGGAACGTTTGTCACGCCACCGATGACGCACAGAAGGAGTCAGAGCCGCTCCTGCCCGAATCCGGCACCCAGATACCCCCTCCTCCCGAAGGAGACTCCGGGGAGAGGGTACGAACACGTATGAATTAGAGCGCGTGTTAGCTATTGTTAGCTCAGGCTTTTAGTTTCCGTGGTTGGCGCGGGAGTGCATGTTCTATTGAAGATCTTTGCCTCTGAGTAGGCAATGCTCACGTGAGAGGATATGTGTTAGTTTCTGCTTGAGTGAGTGTGTTTTATGTATCTTGGTGATTTTATTATTCATAATCCAGATTGTGTCATTTGCCGTCTCCTTTGTTGATCTAATAGTTGGATTTAAATATTTTCTCTATTTTGTTGTGTTTTCCATCTTCGAGCAGTGTGATGGTGTTGCTGTCCATGGGATGACCTAGAGTGGACTTTTCGGCTATGGGGTGTACGGCTGTAAGGTTAAAATTTCTATGTTTCGCCTTCGTGGCTTTGTTCTAAAGGAAGTGCATTGTAGAGTTCTGGCTTCGGGGTGTCTACGATGCTGAGAGCGCCTAGTTCTTTGAGACCCTTGTGTCAGCTTATAATGCGATTAAGCGTAGAAAGTTGGGCTAGTTGGTTGCTAGTATTGTTATGAGACATTCCAGCGGCTAAAAAGACAGGGAATAAGGTAGACGAGACGGGACGAACACCGGAATGTCTCATATTAGTACTAGCAACCAACTAGCCCAACTTTCTACGCTTAATAACATACTTTCTAGTACCGGCGTTCGTCCTGTATCGTCTACCTTCGTCCTTGTCTTTTTAGCCGCTGCAATGTCTCACTATAAAGCGATTGATATGTGATTTGTTGTATTAAGTTGAAGCTTGTCTATTCTTGGCTTGCAGCTTGTATAGCCTTGCATCTGTAGTCTGTAGTCTAATGGAATTTTGGATCGGAAGATTGTGGGTTTTTTGGAGGCAGAGCTTGCCGCTCTGGTTTCGTAGGGGCATGTGTTAGTCCTGCCCGTTGTGCGAACAGTTCTCTGCCCGTTCTTTGAAAGAGCTCCAGGTGCTCCATAGCCCCTTAGTACGGCGACGCTATCTCACCAAATGCAGCTTCTACCGTTTCCTGCTTCAAACTCAAAGCGTCGTCTTTGCAGTGATGCTAGAAAGCTGTGAAAAATTGGTCGGCATGTGATAACCAACGAAAACGGGCATCTGGAGAAAAGGAAAAAGAGCAAGTAATATGCGCAACTTGGAAACCTTTCCAAGGCGACCTGATTTGTAGTGCGATACTTTGTGAGCGAAGAGGCGCGACCAGCGTCGTCCAGCGAACTGGCTGCCGGACGTACCCGACGCCTTGACGAGGTCACTATAACGACCGGAAAGAGAGAGTCGGCTTTCATCTCGGCAGGTTTAGCGTCGGCAGTTGGACTGATGGAGAGTCCTGTCAAGCTGTGAAACCAGGTCACGCTGTCTATGGTAACATACAAGCAGCCTAGCCGGACTTGCGACTCGAGGTCAGGCAGAAAGGACGAAAGGAAATGTTTATAACAAATAAAAGGAATGTTTATAACAAATAATAGCTATGTTCTTAGCTAAGAATAAAAATGAAGGCACACATGACATTTATGGACGTTCGCCTATTTTGCTTTTTTCTCCTTCATTTCTCCAGGTCTTTGCTATTATTGGCGTATTTGGAGCAGTGTACTTAGGAAAATCTGCGTATCTATAACCACTGCAAATATCTTTAGTGCGTCCACACAAAATTGTATCAGCACTGTACAGCCTACTACAAAGACGTGAAAAGCCAGGCGCCGGTCCAGGGCACTCCTTGTAGTAGGAAATCGTCCATTTATCCCGTTTCGTCAATCCTCTCTGAAGTAAGTCGAACAGAATTACTTTCTTGCAAACTGTGTTTTGTGTCATTTCATTGAGCTGAGTTGCGCTTAATTTTCTTCACAGACATCTTAATGCACGCTTGTCCATTTCTGGTACCAAGGGGCTCGATATTGTGTGCATCATTGGCACGACTTTCTTGAGTGTGTTTATGTTTTTTGGATGCTCTTTTGGACGGCAAGAAATTCTCGACATGTCCCCCTGATTTTATATGGTAATCAAATATTTTACACCCCATCCTAATAGCGTGTATTTCCTCCTTACACTTCTCAAATGTAGTCCAAAGAGGAACAGAAATTAAAATTCCGTGGTAGTGCCATTACACAAGACATCATACTTACGGAAAAAATCATAGCAATTCTCATTTGAAAATCAAAATATCTCTAAATTTTATATGAAGTATTTATAAACTGCTATTTATGGCATTATAGGCATGTCTAAACTCGGTGCCATCACTTATTTTACACTTTTAATAGACTTTTGCTTGCTAGTACCTGACTTCTCTGGTGCTTACCTCTAGCATAAAATGTTTTAGAAGTGTGTTTTTCTACTTATACACTCCGCGTAAATAATATTCTTCAGCGCAGCCGTAAGGTGTTAATGAAAAAAAAAACCGCAATTTTCTTAAGGATAGCGATATTTGAAGTAATTATTGCCGCTCTAACTCGCAATGCGTTATATTTGAAATGTTTGTAAATTAATGCCTCTCTCTCGACATTCGACTTTTAGCTAAAAAAGGAGGCGGCTGAAGCACGCGACTGAAATAATGCACGGATGGAAGCCCTCACCACTGCTGGCTGTTCGCACCGCAAGATTGTGCGATCCAGCCGCTCTAATGACCAGGAAGAGTGGAAGCCTTGAGAAGGGTAGAAGGGGATAGACGATGGTAGGTAGAGCTTAGGATAATGATGAACACAACGTGAAATATAAGTAACAACTTATCAGACAGAAAAAAAAATACAGAAGCGTTGATTCTTACTTTTAGCATTTAACATCTTTCTCTGTATTTATGGTCAACCTTTTCGGGCACCCACTTTTACGGGCCAAAAAAAACATTCAGCCCTGATGTAGGCTACTTCTTAAGATTCCCACCACAACATGTCCACAGGTAATTCATCACAGGGTGTACCAACTCTCTTCGTACGATGGGCTAAACCTTATTTTATGACGTATAAATCTCCGAATACATGAAATAAACGCCAGGAGATGGTACAATTACTATCTGCTTCGAATAGGCACACGACGCTAGAAATGCGGAAAAACAAATCTCTTTTCCATTAATGGGGGGGGGGGGAGGGGAGCAAAATTTGCCGGCAAGGAGATGGCAGAGAACATACCACGAAGCTGGGTTCAGTGAAATATTCCTTAATCCTTTCCCTAGTTTGTGTAAAAGACAATTTCACTTGTGGCAGAAACGATGCCAAAATTGCTTGAAAGAACATCACTGCTAGTTGCAGCGAAATCTCACAAAAAAGTGGCGGATTCACTTTGTGCGCAGTTGTGTACATAGCACCTTCAAAGGTGAAACGTAGCCAGTAATCGTACGTACCATGCAAAATATTAAAGGGACGCTGAAGGGAAGTATCAAAATAGGCAAGACAGATAGATCATTCCTCCGGAACACTACCTTAGTGTTTTTTCTTGCGCCCAAAGGTGAAATGCGTTAAAGAGGAGGACTGAAGTGAAAGCCCCAAACCTATACCCCGCAATTCTCGAGGAAACCACTTTTCGACAGTAAATAAGTAACGAATATAATTTTTATAAATTTTAAGATTTCAATATAGCAATCAATGTACCCGCAGGTCCACCGTCGGCACGCTTGCATTTTTCTGCTATCATCGTTTTTGCGAGCATCAAAAACGTTCCCCATTGGTTTCAAATATAGCAGTCTCAACTACTCGAGGTGTTCGATGGAAAATCTTTGAGAGAACAAATTTTGCTGCCGAAGAATGGACCATTACCTTCAGTATTTCCATCCTTACAATAGTTGAATATTCAATATTTCTGGCCTAGAATGCAGGACATGAAATCAAAATAGCCCGAGAAAAGTGAGCGCAGCTAGATCATTTCAATGGCGCCATTCCCAGGGAGGAAGAAAAGTTCAGGAGAGGCCCTAGCTACCGAGGTGCACGCCAAAAAGTTTGCCGGAAGTCACGTGGTTTCGCAAGGACTACTGGGAGTCTTCTAATGTCGGCGCATCCAATAGTAACGAGGAGCACAGTGAAGTCGTCTGCTACGTTGTCCGCTTCGCATGCGGAAGCGCTCCCAGGCGGCGGCCAACTGGGTGGGGGTGGATTGCAGAGGGGAGTGGCTTCAAAAAATGTGACGTAACCGCCTCTCCTGAGTTCTTTTCTTCCTCCATGTCTCCGACCAATAAGAGGCGACATTTTTAGAAAAAGGAAACGTGGCCGGAAACCGGAAACGCATCCCAAGTATAATGACAGATGCTCTCCGCTGCCTCGCGTGCGCCTGTGTCTCGTTGCAACGCACGCGTATGGGTGAAATAGGTTCCATATGTGTGAAAGAGATCGCCTGAAGTCATTCAGGGCAGACGCACAATGCAGAACAGAACAGCGAGCTCAACGGGCGGCAGTGGCCAGCGGAGCCCTGGACTGAGGGGGCAATCGACCATTGATTATATGTGGACGACGTCGACAGACAAGACTCCTTGGGATACAACCAAGGAGGGAACGTCTCTGAAGATGCCCCAAAACAGCATAAACAAGAACTATAGTACAATTTCGATGAAGGCGAGAGAGAGAGAGAGAGAAAAAACTTTATTTCCAAATTCTAGAGGCCCGTGTGCTGTGCGATGTCAGTGCACGTTAAAGAACCCCAGGTGGCCGATATTTCCGGAGCCCATCGCTTCAGCGTCCCTCATAGCTTGAGTTGCTTCGGGACGTCAAACCCCAATAAACCAAACCAATAGTTTTTCCTTCCTTCCTTCCTTCCTTCCTTCCTTCCTTCCTTCCTTCCTTCCTTCCTTCCTTCCTTCCTTCCTTCCTTCCTTCCTTCCTTCCTTCCTTCCTTCCTTCCTTCCTTCCTTCCTTCCTTCGCTCCTACAAAGTCTCAGCCCTCTGTCGACTTTGAGAAAAGGAAAGGGGCATAATTACCACAATTACCTCAGTTCGCAACTAGAGGGAGAGAGAGAACATTTCCGAGGGGTGTCTAGGATAAGGGCAGGTGGGTCCTGTGTGGTCCCCACGAGGGGACGACGTCCTGGGCCCACGAAATGAGTGAAACTTGAGTAGCCTAGTCTGGCTGGGAGAGGAGTTGACTCCATGCTTTCCGCATTACCGCCACCTCACAGGGCGTGTGAGGTGTCCACAGACTCTCTGAGCCAGTTATGCACTCAAACTCAAAATCTGAAGTCCACAACAAGGCCACTCACTCACCAGTCGATTTAAAACTATGTGCATTTAAAAATGTTTTTTAAGAAATCATTGCATTAGTGGCAGTTTGCTGCGAATAATGATTTTTCTTTTCTTTCTTGCTTCAAATTTTGAAAATTTTTCGAAGCTACGCTAAGTAAGGCATCGAAACGTCGTGCGCTTACTACGTAGGAATGCGGGCGTGGAGGTGCAATACGTCTGATTCAACCACTCCATATCAGCCTCTGTCGCTCTCATGTTGTGTGTTTCCAGTGTTTTGTTACTTTGCACTGTTGAGAGAGAGAGAGAGAGAAAACTTTATTTACAAAGGAATTCGGGGCACGCCCCAGGGTCCCGGCACGACCCCACTGCACTCAAGTGTTTATGTTCCTGAGGTCCATAACACTGGCAGCACGGCCGGTGGCGATGGTCTGCACGGCCGGGTCCTCCGAATGCAGCAGGGTCTCCCAGTCCTCCCAGGTCTTGAGGTTCTCTAGGTCCCGCGGGGGAGGGTCCGCCGGGCAGAGGGAAAGGATGTGGAGGGAAGAAGCGAAGGGTTCTGGGCATAGGGCGCAAGCAGGAGTGGGGAAGGAGGGATGATAGTGGGTTAGGGTAAGGGGCGACGGGAGAGTATGTGTTTGTAATCTGCGCAGAGTGTTGCGTGTCTGTTATCTAGGGAGGGGTGGGGCGGGGGGTAGAGCTGGCGAGAGGCTCTGTATGCCTGGGTCAGCTCACTGAATGAGTGCATGCGATCCTTCGTGAATCCCCGATCCGAGGCCACCTGAGCGCGGTTTAAAGAACCTCGGGCTAAAAGGTTGGCGGCCTCGTTTCCGGGATTCCCGGAGTGCGCAGGCACCCATATCAGCTCCACTTGGCGGGGCGGGGGTGCATCGGGCGAGTCCAGTATGCCAAAAACAGGGACATGAACTCGGCCTCGAGCAAAATTTAGAATCGCAGTTTTAGAGTAAGTTAAAATATACCGGGCTTCCGTGCGGGTTATAGCAAGTGCAATGGCGGCTTCCTCTGCAGCCTCTGGGGACGTGTCTGGAGGGAGAGGTAGTGTGAGGAGGGCGGATGAAGAGGAGTCCACCGCAGCTGCTGTCGCTTCATCACCCGTGCAGGCAGCGTCCACCCATACGGCGTCCGGCTGGGGGCCGTACGCTCGATGAAGTGCCTTCGCACGGGCTCTGCGGCGCTGCTCATGGTGGGACGGGTGCATATTCCTCGGGAGCGGCCTGATGAGAAGCTCTCGGTGAAGGAATTGTGGGATGGCGAGAAGGGTTGGGTCGTTGGCCGGTATTTTGATTCCCAGGGAGTCCAGGATATACCGACCTGTGGAAGTTTTTGTGAGCCTGATGTATTGGGCCTGTCGGTGGGCCTCCACGAGTTCCCCGATCGTGTTGTGGAGGCCCAGGCCTAGTAATCTGTCTGTGGGTGTGTTGAGGGGAAGATGAAGTGCTACCTTGAATGCCTTGCGAATCAAAGCATCCAAAGCGTTTATGTCATGTTTGGATAGTTGTAAGTATGGGGTAGTGTACAGTACACGGCTGAGCACAAAGGCATGAATGAGGCGACATAGGTCACGCTCCTTCATGCCTCTATGATGTCCCGAAACCCTGCGGATGAGGTGCGATATCGCGCCTGCAACCTGCTTGAGCTTCTTGAGGGTAGTGGTGTTTTTGCCATCGTTCTGGATGTGCAAGCCCAATACACGGAGGGTGCCAACCTTAGGTACCGGGTAACCATTCAATTCAATGGCAATGGGGGAGCGGGGACAGCGGTGGTTCTTAGGCCGGATGAGGAGCAGTTCGGACTTCTCTGGGGAGCAAGACAGTCCGATGGTCCGTGCGTAATTTTGGGTGAGGGTGGCTGCTTCCTGTAAGGTGTTCTCTATGTCGCCGTCACTGCAGTGGGTGGTCCACAGGGTGATATCGTAGGCATAAAGAGTGTGCTTGAGGTGGGGAATAGTTGCCAATTTCCGGGCGAGGGGTATGAGGGTTATGTTAAAGAGAAAGGGGGAAAGGACGGACCCTTGAGGGGTGACGATACTCTGAAGTGTGTAGGAGGTGGAAGACAGAGGCCCGAAGTGTATCTCAGCCGTGCGGTCAGTCAGGAATGCTTGAATGTAGGCATACGTGCGCACACCCACATTCAATGGGGATAGAGCAGTCATGATCGCCTGATGTTCAATGCGATCAAAAGCTTTGGAGAGATCCAAAGCTAAGACTGCCTTGGTGTGACCTGGAAGAAGCGGGTCAAAAAGGTCGTGTGTGAGTTGCAGCATGGCATCCTGTGCGGATAGATGAGGGCGGAATCCCACCATGCTATGCGGGTAGAGATTGTTGTCCGCCATGTGACTTATGAGTCTCGCTAACACAACATGCTCGAGGAGCTTCCCGAGGCATGAGGTTAGCGAAATCGGGCGAAGGTTTTGAATGGTGAGTGGTTTGTTGGGTTTTGGTATAAATATTACCTTCGCGTGGCGCCAGGACTGCGGGAGGTTACCCTCCCTCCAGCACTGGTTGAAGTATTTCGTAATGTGGGTGATCGATTGGTCATCCAGATTACGGAGCATGGAGTTTGTGATTTGGTCTGCACCAGGTGCGGAGTTGGCGCGGAAAGTCAGGAGGGCCGCTCTGACTTCGGTCTCCGTGATGTCGGTGTCGAGTGTTGGATTTGCTTGTCCTGTGTAGTGCGGTAGAGGTATGGGGCCGCCTGGAGATGTGTACATGGTTTGAAGTGTGTCTAGAAGGGTGTCGGGATCGTCAATGTGTTCATGTGTGAGGCGTGTCACGTGGTGCTGTGCTGCTGATTTGGTGTGTGTGGGGTCAATGAGGTGTCGGAGGAGTTGCCATGCTCGTTTGCTGGACAGGTTTCCGGCGATGCCGTCACATATCTGTCCCCAGTTGGATCGACAGAGCTCCTCAGAGTGCTGTTGGATTTGTGTCTGCAGCGCGGCCAGCCGCGTTTTAAGCGTTCTGTTGTGTTTGTTGCCTTTCCACCGTTCCAGGATGCTGTGATAAGCCTCCCAGAGGTGGGCTAGGCGTGTGTCAACGGTCGGTGTTTCGGTTGTAGTTTGAATTTGTCGTGTGTTGTGGTGAACGTCATGCTTGAGTGATTGCACCCATGCATCGATGTCTGCGATGGGAGTGTCTGGGAGGGCGGTGCGTGCAGCGCGAAAGGCATCCCAGTTAATGAGTTCGTGTGTCATATTTGCGTGACGGGGTGGTTTGTATGGGACAGTGATTTGTATAATGTAATGATCACTGCCCAGTGTATGTTGTGTTCTGTTCCAGGTAACGCCGCGGATACAGCGGCTCAGCGTCAGGTCCGGACTGGTGTCCATGCTGACACTGTTGCCGATCCGCGCAGGCGTCTGAAATGTGTTGTGCACAGTGAGTTGGAGGTTCTGCAGGAGCAGCCAGAGCCTGCGACCTCGATGTGTCGTGGTTGTGTATCCCCAGTCAGTATGCTGACTGTTGAAGTCCCCACCGATGAGTAGGGGATGTTTCCCTGCTAGATGGTGTAGCTTTCGCAGAAGTGATTCTAGCGAGGCCATCGGCAGGGACGCGGGGTGGTATATGTTTGCTATAAATATAGAAGGAAGTGAATGTGTGTGATGTATAATTTCCGTGATCACGCAGGGCGTCTCAGACGTAATGTGATGAGTTTTGTAGGTGAGGCTGCGGTTGATGAGTGTGGACGCCCTGGGTGTGTTAGTGGTGTCCGAGTGTGTAGACGTGTAGCTGGGGAGGGTTGCTCGGTGTGCAGTCTCCTGGAGAAGAAGTATGTGGGGCGTGGGTGTGATGGTGGGAAGGAGAAGTTGCAGAGGTGCGCGCTTTGCCCGGAAGCCGCGGCAGTTCCAAATTATAATGGGGAGATAATTAGTGTTCCTCCCCGCCATATTGGATGGTGGGGGGATAGAGGAGGGTATTAAGACGGGTGTCAATTGGTATGTGTGGCTCAGGGAAGGTGTTTTGTGCTTGTGGAGGTAGGATGGGGGGAGTGGAGGGGGTTTGAAGTTGGGTGAAGCGATGGGTAAGATTATGCTCCAAGAGCTCCATCATCTTGGTAAGCATAGCGTCCATGCGCTGCTCAAGTTTTTCGATGAGGGCGGCGGCAAGGTGATTGAATCTCACCTCGAGGCGGGCGTCTAGCTCCTTTAGTTTATGGTCAAATTTTGCTTCGAGTGCTGCTAATTTAGCCTCTATTTCTGGGGGCACGGGAGGGGGTGTGGCGTCTGTGGTGCGCTGTTTCTTTGCAGGAGGGGTGCTCGAAGTGTCTGTGGATGATGAGCTCGAATTAATGACAGGGGGTGCGGGTTGAGGGGGCATGGAGGGGGCGGGGGTGCTTAGGAGAGAGGAAAGGCGGCTTACCTCGTCACGCAAGGCCTTGAGTTCCTGGTCTCTCGGGTCTGCCTGGGAGGACTGGGGTGGTGGGGGTTGACGGGTGGTTTTGCCGGAAACGCGGTCTGCCCAGGTGAGACGCGTGGCGTTCTTGCTGCCATTCTGCCGGCTTGTAGAAGGCGACCGGGAAGCCGTCGAGCTGCGTCTGCTGGCTGTGCCTGGTTGATCGCAGCGGGAAAGCCGCGATGTACCCGGAGGAGAGAGATCGTTCTTCGGGGACGCTAGTTTGCGGCCCCGTCCCTTGCAGTTCCCGGTGCCGGTCATATGAGGGCCTCCGCAGAGAATGCAGCTGGGGGTGCATGAGGGCACATCTTCCTTTGGGTGGGACTGCCCACAGCGGGGGCACTTATGGGATCTTGGGTGGACACACACGTCTGCCCGGTGACCAGGGACGCGGCAGTTAGTGCAGGCGTCTATATGCCCTCGATAGGGTGTGCACCTGTGGAGGGCTCCTCCATATAGGACGGCGCGTGGGACAGGTCCAGCCCGGAAAGTTAAGATGGAACGCGTGGAGCCCATTCGGCGGGCGTCCACGATGAGGGCGTCTGGGTTGCCGGTGAGCAGGTCTTGCAGGAGCTCTGACGGGGTCTCATTCCAATAAGCATTCGAGATGACTCCGCGTACTGCTCCGTCCGGCGGGGCTATATAAGGTGCTACGGCGAATTCCTTGCCTTGGTGTGTGATGGTGTTCACCCGAACCAGAGCGAGCGCGTCATCCTTTAGGGGCGTGCTTACGGTGCAGGTGTTGTTGACCGGGTGTACCCTGATTTGGGTACGCGCTGGCTCCTTAAGCTGGGACGCCGCTTGGAGGATGGCCTCTCGTAGCTGTCGGGGTGGAAGCAGGTCCAGCTGCAGCCCGCCTCGTGATCTAAAAACGATCTTGTAATCCGCAGCAGGAAGCGGTGGCTGCTGCCGCGAACGCTGCGCAGCTGTGCGCGTTGCTTGCAGGTGCGCTGACTTTTCAAGGCATGGAGACTTGGGGGTACCGGTAGCAGAGGCTGCGCCCTCCTGGCGTCGGGTTGTTGAAAGGACGTCCTTGGAGCGGGCAGGCACACTAAGAATGTGCGTCCAGTCCCTTGGGTCGTAGTCGTTGGGGTTTAGAACCTCTCCCTGCACCTGCACCTCCATGATGGCGTTGGTGGCGGAAGCGTCCGTCGGAGTAGGCCTAGCTCAGGCGGAAAGGTCACAGAGAAGAAAGGGCCGTGGGTGCCCGAAAAAGGGCGTAGGCGGGCCAAAAATTGATGGCGTGCAGCGCTCACATTCGCAGATCCGTGGGTGGTGAAATTTTGGCTGATGATGCTGGCGATTGGCGAATTCCGCTGTCTTTGTGCGGAGCCGATGTGGGGTGCGTCTGTACTACACGGCCCCCTAGCGTCCAATCTCCACTGTTGAATAAACTTCCCTTTTATTCATGTTACTGACCACTGCGGAGTGAGCCCTTCGACTATGCATGGTACCTAAGTTGCAGACCTGTCTGCGGGTGGTTTAGTATTGCTATAAACCCCTTTTATTCATGTTACTCACCACTGCGGAGTGAGCCCTTCGACTATGCATGGTATCAAGTTGCAGACCTGTCTGTGGGTGGTTTAGTATTGCTATAAACACGGAATGTTGAGCGAAAGCAGGGTTTTGCAGGTGGACACCAAGCGAAATAGGTGTCCAGAGACCCACGAAGCCAGTTGCGCGCATTTCCTTCAGACAATATCAACGAACTCTAATCCGTTGTCAATGCCAACGCAAATCAACGCCGACGGCCTACTTTTTTTGTTTTGTTTGGTTTGAGAGCGCAGCTAAAGCTTTGGTGCCCGTTTCTGCGTTTCGCGGCATCACCGTTGTCCGTTGTGACCAGCAGAAGACACCTTAGTCGTACTTTCAGCTGCAAAACCAATGAAGCGGGAGCTTGGAAAGGAGAGGGAAAAATGGGGAAATTGGTTTTTGAGGGATGGAAATGGCGCACGATCTGTCCCACGTATCTCGGCGGACACGTGAACCAGACGGTGGTGGCGGTGAAAACTTTGAGGCGGAAGCCTTTAATGCGTCATTGCTGTAAGCAGAAGTTGTGGACAGAAATGTCACGCTTTTTAATTGGCAGTAACGGTCGTGACGTCACAGTGCGCGAATTTCAAACGGGGCGAATTGTACTTTGGCTAGTTAACAAGCAACCAATTAAAGGGGTTCGTATGGTGACGCTCCAAGTAAGTGGGAGTGAGTTTAGTTCATTGATTAATTACTCAATTAGCCTAATTAACCCTTTAGTCACGCCAGATAAATAAATAAAACCGACTAGGAAATTGGTCGAGTTCGCGAATCGAACCCGGGTCTCCGGGGTGCGAGGCGAGCATGCTAACCACTCAGCCATGCCAGCTCGATGGCTTGGAATGAACAAAGGCGCGTCAGTGAATATGGTGTCTGCCCTTACCCCATCTTCCTCTCTTCCCGTTACGTTGAGGTTTAGGTGTCCAACGAGATATGACAGATACATTTCCTTTCCTCAAAAACCAATTTACCCAAGAGCAAGGCGTAGAACCGAAGAAGCGTTGGCGTTCTGTGGACTCTCTGGCACGGCTGTAATGGAAGGACTTGACAACCTCCACTGCGGCGAGAAGATTCACAGCTACGTGAAGGCCTTTCTCTCCAACCGCACTGCAACGGTTGGGCTCGGAGACCTTCGCAGCGCTAAATTTTCGACCCCCAACAAAGGCACACCTCAAGGGTCCGTCATCTCGCCACTACTTTTCAACGTGGCCATGATCGGCCTCGCGAGACAACTCGAGAAGATCGAAGGCATACAGCACGCAATATACGCTGACGACGTCACGGTCTGGGTTACCACTGGGTCGCTCGGCCAGAAAGAAGAACGACTGCAAGCAGCAGCTACCTGCGTGGAAGAATATGTCAGTGCACGAGGCCTCGCCTGCTCCACCGAAAAATCAGAACTCCTGCGAGTCCACAAAGGGAAACACAAGGAAGGGTCCCTCAATGTCTCCCTCGAAGGACAGCTAATTCCCGAACGAGACAAGATACGAGTCTTGGGAATGTGGCTGCAGAGCAACCAGCGATGCGGCCATACGCTCGGCCTTCTCAAGCAATCGACCACTCAGGTCGCCAGAATGATCACGCGCGTGTCGCAGAAGCGGAGCGGCATGCGAGAGGGGGATACCCTGCGCCTGGTTCAGAGCCTGGTGGTCAGTCGCGTGGGTTACGCCCTCCCGTACTTCAACCTCAACAAAGGAGAAGTGGATAGTGCAGATACCATACTCCGCAAAGCTTACAAGACTGCCCTGCATCTACCAATGACCACCTCCAACGAAAAACTACTGGCTCTTGGAATTCACAACACCTTCGAAGAGATCAAAGAAGCCCAACTGGTCACGCAGTTAGCTAGGCTCCAGCAGACTCCTACGGGGCGCTCGCTCCTTAGGCGACTGGGGCTAGGCCGAACTGCGGAATTCGAGAATCGTACTGCGAGCATACCGGACGCAATTCGCCAGACGCTAAAGGTTCGCTCCCTTCCCCGGAACATGGACCCCAACTTGCATGCGGCCCGTAGGGCAGCCCGGGCGAGGTATGTACAACAAAATCTAGCTACAAAATCCACAACGGTATACACGGACGCGGCTCCGTATACAGGAAGCTCACATAACAGCACAGTGGCGGTAGTTATTGATTCGAACTTAAAGGGTCCCTGAAAGGGGTGTCTGAGGTTGGCAAACAAATACTTGCATTATGTAGAGCGTAGGCCACTGAACGTTCATGCCGCGTACAATACATCAAAGGCGAGTAGATAATTTACAATACATTTTCAAAAACTACCTCTCCCGAGCCTCGCGGCGACCAGCGGCGGTGAACTTCCGCCCGAATCCGTACTCATTACGTCAGTTTGTACTCTTTACGTCACAAGTGCTGGGCTATGATTGGTTCGCGGTGCCAACGTGAAATCACGCATTTAGCAAACTAGAAGCTCTAGATACTTCACACTCTTAATCTTTTCGGAAACATTTCGCATTTCAGCAAGCAGAGTTGTCGTTTATATGCATGTTTACGCAGTTGTTGTGTGTTCGGTGTCAGAAATTAGTACTGCACTTCCGGTTTACAATGTTTTCGTCTGCTCGTGCCGCTTGTGTCACTCCGCCGGCGCCGCCGTCGAACCGAATCGAGAATCGAGGTGCGATTTGGAGTCACCGCACTACTGATTTCTGTCGCGACCTCCGTCGCATGCGCAATCAAAATGGACCGGCCGTGCTGTGTCGTTGGTTGCAAAGCCAGGGTCCGGCAAGATGCTGCCCTTCGGCACTGTCTGCCGAAAGATGGAAGTGAGCGAGCCGTCGTCGTCGTCAGGATTCAGCGCTCGATTTCTGAACGGCGTGTCCTTAAAAGCTTGGCCGACGCGCTGCACCGATCGTCGCTTGCGAACTGCCGCCCCACTACAAGCAGGGAGACACGGAGCGGTGAGCATCGCTGCGCCGCCCTACCCAAGCTCCGCTCACAACCGGTGTCGCACTTCGCCGCCGTGCAGCAATTGCCTGAGCGCTGCTTGGGATGGTGTACAAATATCACAAGGCAAGATCGCCTTGTTATCAGAAATACTTCTCGAGCAGCGACAAAGCACGCCTGCTTATGTTGCGAGCTTTCGGCAACGGCACCGCTCGCGGGCGCTCAGGGCGACGAGCTCTGCTGCTGCCTGGCTGCCGTGGTCGTCGCTAGGCCTATTGCCTCTTTGGCATCGAAGCTGCAGCGGCCAGCGCTTCGGAAGTCGCCTGAGCTATAATACAAGGCTTACTCTACACATCGCTTTGCAGTCAACAGCATCATCTCACAATAAAATAATAGTATGGTCACTTTCCGCGACTCCTTCTGCAGCGAAGCGAGCGGGCGCCAGGCGAGCCGGACCCCACGTCGGGCCAGCGGCAGCTGCGAGACGGTTGTGGCAAGAAATTTGCTCGTATCACAGTCGTTACCTTTACCAGCAGCTCAGTATTGGTCAGCGATCCTCAAAAATGACACATTTTTCACATTTCTTATCCCAGGGTTTATTATTTACGTCAAGAACACACTTTAGCTCGTTTTTATGTCGCCGGCAGACGGGATCCAGGCTGGCCGGCCGGCCGGCATGCTCGGCGTACATCACGTTCGCACAAGAAAATGCAAAACAGCCATGATACCAGCGAGTATGCTTCCTAGATTCGAGCAACGAAAATATGTCTGTGCAAAAGTGGATCTTTCGCAACGACACCGCCTGCGGCAACGCCGCGCGACGAACTGCGCGCTGGTCCCAGGCTGCCCTAGTCGTCGCTAGGCCTATCTAGTTTCGCATTGAAACCGCAGCTGACGGCGCTTCGGAAGTTGCCTGCGCTATAATTAAAGGCCTACTATTCACATCGCTTTACTTCGAACTCGTCCCATAATAAAAGATATGTTCGATTTCCACGATGCCTTCAGCAACGGAGCTAGCAGACGGTAGGCGAACTGCATAAGTAGCAGCAGCACCAAATCGGCTGTTGGATGAAATTTGCTTGTATCGCAGTCATCACTTTTACCAGCAACTCGGTATTGGCCAACGATCGTCAGAAATTATGCATTTTTGACATGTATCTATCCAAGGGCTTGCTATGGACGAGAACAAACAATACTAGCGCGTTTTTCAGTCGCCGGTGGCCGGCATCAAGGCTGGCAGGCCGGTCCGGCGTGGCTCGGCCCCGAGCGCCCTGAGCAGCGCGCTGTACGGCATCATGACGCTGCCGCTCTCCGCACTCGTATTGGCTCCCGCTTCCCGTCGTTGCGTTTTCCGCGCGCGGCTTGTCGTAGACATCCAGCAGGTTGGACGCAGGCGACGAGCTGCGATCGGTTGTTACGACGTCGTTCACAACGGCGCGCCGCAGCGAATCGCACACACTTTTCGCACATGTGTCCCCGCTGAAATCCCATTTCGGCACTCATCCGCAAAAGTCGTTCCTTCAGCTCGGGGTCTATAGTACGAGAGAAGCCGCAGCGACGGTTGCGAGACACAGGTGAACATAGCAGACAGCGGGAAAGCGAGCGAGCGAAAGAGCGCGTCAACCGGAAGTAAACAAACCGATCTCGTCGATGACGTATTTGTGGGCGGAGCATGGTCCCGGCCTGTAATCTTTATTTTTTTATGGTTCGCTCCGGTGTACGAGTTGAGAGGGAAAAGGCTGGTGGTCATTTTTAATAGCCATTATCTCTGGTTCCGCACAAGGTAGATCAAAAATTTTTGCGGTAGGATGATGGATCGTTCAATGTCTATCAATACTTCGACTTCTCTTTGCCTACATGGACACCGTTTCAGGGACCCTTTAAAGGAATTAGCTAGCGCCCCAGTGAGGGATTGCACGGTAACCGAAGGGGAGGAGCTGGCCGTAGCTCTAGCGGCGGTAGCCGGTTATCGAAGCAACATGTCCCTTACCATCCTTACAGATTCGAGAGAAGCGTGCCGTAACTACATGAACGGCCGCATAGGTCGCGCCGCGCTCCGGCTCCTCCAGAGCGCGACCCCACGAAAAGTCACACACAGCATTTACTGGGTGCCAGGACACACCGACATAGCCGGGAACGAGCGCGCCGACGAGGTAGCTCGAGGGTATACGAGCCGAGCTTCCTCCCAATCGGACGATCTACCCGACCGAGTCAGCCCTACGTACTCAGACATTCTCAACTACTATAAGGGGGTACGGATCCGCTATCCGCCGCCTCATCCTGATCTAAATCAACTAGAGGCAGTGTATTGGCGAAGATTGCAGACAGGAACATTCCCAAACCTGCATATCCTTAGCAAGATGTACCCGACGCAATATCGGGACACTTGCCCGTGGTGTGGTAGCAAACCATCGTTGTACCACATCACGTGGGAATGCAGTAAAAACGACAACATTCGCAAAGACCCGAGTGCAGAACAGTGGGAGAGCCGGCTCTCCAGCGGCGATCTGGGTTGCCAACAAGGTCTTATCCAGCACGCCCAACGAGCAGCGAAGCTCAGCGGGGGCCTGGAATAGGGGCACCGACCCTGTGAGAAGAAGGAAGATGGACTTCTTCTTTCTCGTCTGCTACTAGCACCTTTCTAGAGCAATTAAAGTCTTTCCTACCTACCTACCTATCTCTGGCAGCGCTGCAAGACGCTGTCGCGTTCCCCTGTTAGAGGCGAAGCTCAACATCTTAACCACTTATCAGTGACACAAGCAGCAACACCGCGCTTAAGGCTTTCGCCTCACCCTACTTTAGGTCAGCAAAGTGCCCTCCTAAATTTTTTTTAAAAATTTGGTGAAATAGAGTTTGGGAGCCAAGGAGTTGCCCCGCTGGATGGTCGGCGTCCCTAGTCCGGGACACCGCATAACGAGGCACCGTCTCTTGGCCGTTTCACCAGAGCCCTTTGGGACTCAACTGAGGAGCAGTTGAGGAGGGCAGTGCCAGAGGAAAGGCGCATAACTGCCCTCTTGGAACAGTGGACATCTCAGTCGTGTTTTAAGCTACGGGGCGGTAGTGACAGGTGAGCGCTGCATGCGTTGGCATTGAAAACGTTGTGTCAGAAACTCGGCACTGCAGCCATAGGCCGTCGGCGTTCGTTGTGTGCAGAGAGAGAGAGAAAACTTTATTTACAGAGGAATTCGGGGCACGCCCCAGGGTCCCCGCACGACCCCACTGCACTCAAGTGTTTATGTTCCGAAGGTCCATAACACTGGCAGCACGGCCGGTGGCGATGGTCTGCACGGCCGGGTCCTCCGAGCGCAGCAGGGTCTCCCAATCCTCCCAGGTCTTGAGGTTCTCTAGGTCCCCCGGGGGAGGGTCCGCCGGGCAGAGGGAAAGGATGTGGAGGGAAGAAGCGAAGGGTTCTGGGCATAGAGTGCATGCCGGAGTGGGGAAGGAGGAATGATAATGGGCTAAGGTAAGGGGTGAAGGGAGTGTGTGTGTCTGTAGTCTGCGCCAGAGTGTTGCGTGTTTGTTATCTAGGGAGGGGTGGGGCGGGGGGTAGAGCTGGCGTAAGGCTCTGTGCGCCTGGGTCAGCTCACTGAATGAGTGCATGCGCTCCTTCGTGAATCCCCGATCAGAGGCCACCTGAGCCCGGTTTAAAGAACCTCGGGCTAAAAGGTTGGCGGCCTCGTTTCCGGGATTCCCGGAGTGCGCGGGCACCCATATCAGCTCAACTTGGCGGGGCGGGGGGGCATCGGGCGAGTCCAGTATGCCAAAAGCAGGGACATGGACTCGGCCTCGAGCAAAATTTAGAATCGCAGTTTTAGAATCGCTTAAAATGTACCGGGCTTCCGTGTGGGTTATAGCAAGGGCAATGGCGGCTTCCTCTGCAGCCTCTGGGGACGTGTCTGGAGGGAGAGGTAGTGTGAGGAGGGCGGATAAAGAGGAGTCCACCACAGCTGCTGTCGCTTCATCACCCGTGCAGGCAGCGTCCACCCACACGGCGTCCGGCTGGGTGTCGTACGCTCGATGAAGTGCCTTCGCACGGGCTCTGCGGCGCTGCTCATTGTGGGACGGGTGCATATTCCTCGGGAGCGGCCTGATGAGGAGCTCTCGGTGAAGGGATCGTGGGATGGCGAGGAGGGTTGGGTCGTTGGCCGGTATTTTGATTCCGAGGGTGTCCAGGATATACCGACCTGTGGAGGTTTGTGTGAGCCTGATGTATTGGGCCGGTCGGTGGGCCTCCACCAGTTCCCCGATCGTATTGTGGAGGCCCAGGCCTAGTAATCTGTCTGTGGGTGTGTTGAAGGGAAGGTGAAGTGCTACCTTGAATGCCTTGCGAATCAAAGCATCCAAAGCGTTTATGTCATGTTTGGATAGGTGTAAGTATGGGGTAGTGTACAGCACACGGCTGAGGACAAAGGCATGAATGAGGCGACATAGGTCGCGCTCCTTCATGCCTCTATGACGTCCCGAAACCCTGCGGATGAGGTGCGATATCGCGCCTACAACCTGCTTGAGTTTCTTGAGGGTGGTGGTGTTTATGCCATCGTTCTGGATGTGCAGGCCCAATACACGGAGGGTTCCAACCTCAGGTACCGGGTCACCATTCAGTTCAATGGCAATGGGGGAGCGGGGGCAGCGGTGGTTCTTAGGCCGGATGAGGAAGAGTTCGGACTTCTCTGGGGAGCAAGACAGTCCGATGGTCTGTGCGTAATTTTGGGTGAGGGTGGCTGCTTCCTGCAAGGTGTTCTCAATGTCTACGTCACTGCCGTGAGTGGTCCACAGGGTGATATCGTCGGCATAAAGAGTGTGCTTCAAGTGGGGAATAGTGGCCAATTTTCGGGCGAGGGGGATGAGGGTAATGTTAAAGAGAAAGGGAGAAAGGACGGACCCTTGAGCGGTGCCGATACTCTGAAGAGTGTAGGAGGGGGAAGACAGAGGGCCGAAGTGTATCTCAGCTGTGCGGTCAGTGAGGAATGCTCTAATGTAGGCATACGTGCGCACACCCACATTCAAGGGGGATAGAGCAGTCATGATCGCCTGATGTTCAATGCGATCAAAAGCTTTGGAGAGATCCAAAGCTAAGACTGCCTTGGTGTGACCCGGAAGAAGCGGGTCGAAAATGTCGTGTGAGAGTTGCAGCATAGCGTCCTGTGCGGATAGATGGGGGCGAAACCCTACCATGCTATGCGGGTAAAGATTGTTGTCCGCCATGTGACTTGTGAGTCTCGCTAACACAACATGCTCTAGGAGCTTCCCAAGGCATGAGGTTAGCGAAATAGGGCGAAGGTTTTGAAGTGTAAGTGGTTTGTTGGGTTTAGGTATGAATATTACCTTCGCGTGGCGCCAGGACTGCGGGAGGTTACCCTCCCTCCAGCACTGGTTGAAGTATTTCGGAATGTGGCTGATCGATTGGTCATCCAGATTACGGAGCATGGAGTTTGTGATTTGGTCTGCACCAGGTGCGGAGTTGGCGCGGAGAGTCAGGAGGGCCGCTCTGACTTCCGTCTCCGTGATGTCGGTGTCGAGTGTTGGAATTGCTTGTCCTGTGTAGTGCGGTAGAGGTATGGGGCCGCCTGGAGATGTGTACATGGTTCGAAGTGTGTCTAGAAGGGTGTCGGGATCGTCAATGTGTTCATGTGTGAGGCGTGTCACGTGGTGCTGTGTTGCTGATTTGGTGCGCGTGGGGTCAATGAGGTGTCGGAGGAGTTGCCATGCGCGTTTGCTGGACAGGTTTCCGGCGATGCCGTCACATATCTGTCCCCAGTTGGATCGGCAGAGCTCCTCAGAGTGCTGTTGGATTTGTGTCTGCAGCGCGGCCAGACGCTTCTTAAGCGTTCTGTTGTGTTTGTTGCCTTTCCAGCGTTCTAGGATGCTGTGATAAGCCTCCCAGAGGTGGGCTAGGCGTGTGTCAAGGGTAGGTGTTTCGGTTGTAGTTTCAATGTCTCGCGTGTTGTGGTGAACGTCATGCTTGAGTGACTGCACCCATTCGTCGATGTCTGCGATGGGAGTGTCTGGGAGGGCGGTGCGTACAGCGCGAAAGGCATCCTAGTTAATGAGTTTGTGTGTTGTATTTGCGTGACGGGGTGCTTTGTACGGGACAGTGTTTATTGGCGTTGGAGTTTACAAGGTTTTGCACTCCGATAATTTTAAGGAAAGGAAGTGCGCATAACAGGCTCCCTGGTTCAGTGGATGCCTGAATTGCTTCTATAGGTACATTGGGTGATGAGAGAGAGATGTGGGTTGCAGGCATTGACAACGTTGTCCCAGAAACGCGCCTCTGAAGCCATAGCCCATCAGCGTTCATTGTTTTTATTGTCGTTGACACATTTTAGACTCCGATCATTTTAAGGAAAAGAGGAGCGCATAACTGGCTCCCTGGGCCAGCGGACACCTGGATCGCGCTTATAGGTACGTGGAGTGATGAGAGAGAGAGAGACAGAGAGATGTGGGCTGCATAAGTTAGCGCTGACAACGGTGAGCGAACTCTCGCGCGATCACCCATTAACTGCCACCTGCCAGGGTGGCAGGGAGTAGTGATGAGTTTAATGTACACAAAGTATTTGCTTCTGGATTAGAAATACTAGCCAGATTGAATAACACTTCTAAAAAAGAGTCTTCGCGCCTTCGAAAATAAGTTCGCAGAAACGAGTATTCAGCTTCGCCTGGCTAAGAGCTGCGTATCTTGCTGTCCGTGGTTCAGTTGCCTGGTTCGCGTTTCATTTCTTGCTTGTGGTACATATAAAGACAAAAAGGAATTTCTAACCACTTATGCGGGAGAACGTTACGTTCCTCTCGGTCGCAACGCCTGCCACGGCTGTGAATACCTCGCGAAATACTCGCATACACCTCATCTTTGAGAACCAGGCATTGGTGCAGCAAGTGGAACATATATCCGTTTCTCGGAGACCTCCACTACGGTACCTCTTTCTCTCTGTCTTCTTTAACTCCTACCTTTCTCCCTTCTCTTACGGCGTGGTTCAGGTGTCCGCCGAGATATGTGAGACAGATACTGCGCCATTTCCTTCCTCAAAAACCAATTTACCAATTTATTTACCACAAAGCTTCTTTCATGAGAGAGAGAGAAAACTTTATTGCAACAGGAATTCGGGGCTCGTCCCAGGGTCCTGAAATTCTTTGCCTCAGTCTACTGAACAGCGAAAACAGCTGATGAGCTGCGCTCAAATTTCGAATTAGCAAGTAATGCAGTCGTCGGCACTCGTAATCGTCGAGAGTGCATGTCAAGAGTAGTGACCTTTTCCGCCTTGAATGAAAATTCGGCAATTAAACTGGGCATATCTATATTGCTCTTTTCGTTTTAAACCTTTTTTGAGGAAAGAAAATGGCGCAGTATCTGTCTCACGTCTCGGTGGACATCTCAACCGCACTTTGAGGGAAGAGATAGAGGAGAAAACTGAAGATATGTGATGTGGCTGCCACTGCACAGCTGCTCCACTTGAAGGTACAATTGTATCGCCGATGACGTTGGCTTTACTTAGAGCACACGGATGCGTTTTGCGATTCGCCTGTATCGAAACACGGCCGCCGTCGTCGGGTTCGCACCCTCGTTCTCCGACTCAGTATCCGACTCAGGAATCTCTCGTACTACGACCCTAGTTTTTTTACTCAAGACCTAAAGCAGGAATGTCCGAATGGACTGTGACGTATACCCGCCGCGATGGCTCAGTAGTAAGGCGCCCGTCGACCGAGCCGGAGTACCCGGGTTCGAACCCGACCGCGGCGGCCGCGTTTCGACGGAGGCGAAACGCAAGAGGCGTCTGTGCGCTGTGCGATGTCAGTGCACGTTAAAGATCCCCAAGTGATCGATGTTATTCCGGAGACACTCGGGCTCAGGTGGCCTCAGATCGGGGATTCACGAAGGAGCGCATGCACTCATTCAGCAAGCTGACGCAAGCTTACAGAGCCTCAGGCCAGCTCTACCCCCGCCCCACCCCTCCCTAGATAATAATCCAGCAACACTCTGGCGCAGACTACAGACACACTCTCTCCCCTCACCCCTTACCCTAGCCCACTATCATCCCTCCTTCCCCACTCCGGCATGCGCCCTATGCCCAGAACCCTTCACCTCTTCCCTCCACATCCATTCTCTCTGCTCGGCGGACCCTCCCCGCGGGACCTAGAGAGCCTCAAGACCTGGGAGGACTGGGATACCCTGCTGCGCTCAGAGGACCCGGACGTGCAGACCATCGCCACCGGCCGGGCTGCCAGTGTTATGGACCTTAGGAACATAAACACTTGAGTGAAGTGGGGTCGTGCGGGGACCCTGGGGCGTGCCCCGAATTCCTTCTACAATAAAGTTTTTTTTTTCTCTCTCTCTCTCTCTCTCTCCCTACGGGACCTATGCACGCAGTTCCGTTTGTCAGACGCATGGGTCTCTTTGCATGGCGACAACGTCGAGGCCACGTGGGAGAGAGGGAGGTCGGCCAGTAGGCTCGATATCGTTTTGTTCCCGTCCGTCCTCGCACGATATGTGGCTTCCTGCGAAGTACTCACGTTTCCCGTAAGCACTCCGCGCATCTCCGACCATCGACCGCTGTCAGTAGCGCTGGACTTCGGCGGGTGCGCCCCACTAGTAGACACGTGGCGAATGGACGCCAGACCTACTGACATTTGGTCGAGTGCCACATCATTGCAGTGCGCACTCGGGTTCCTGTCCTTTTTGCGTTTTGTATCATCTAGTCATGTACCAACTCGCCCACCAATCGATTCTTCTAACACATTAGTGCCGTAGGACGAGCGGAAGGGCGAGTGGCGTGCACTCCTTACCGCGGAAGACCGCCGGCGAAGAGCAACGCATCACCCGGGAGCTTAACGAGACGCTGGCCCACATCGGCGTAGTTAAGAGAGGCGCGCCGCTAACGTTTGCAATGCGCGACTACCTCAACCTGCTGAAAGCGCGCTACGAGAGACTGTTGCAGCAGTCGTCGCGCGCTGCTAGCCGGGCCCTCGTTCACGGCAGGCCTGCAGCTGACCCATCAGTCTTGCTCCAGGTACGCGCAGGTGCTCTCGTGGAGGACGGGCCCGCATTCATTGAGGAAATCGTACTGCCCAACGGGGCCAGAAGCAGCAGCGCCACGGACATCCGCGACGTTCTCACACGGCACGTGTCCCAGCTTCTCGCCTCTAGTGTCGAGCGGGCGGGCGACCGCGCGTTCAGCGACGCACTCGGCGATTTCTGTCAGGGCCTCCGCGTAGTTCAAGACTAGTTCTCGCAGCAGCTCTGCCCGCCGGTGAAGCCAGATGAGCTCCGCGCCACAGTAGCTAAAATGAACGCTGCCTCGGCCCCTGCACCTGACGCTATCCCCATAAGTTTCTACGCCAAGCTTACGATGTCTTGAGGGTCCCCTGCTCGATATGGTCGACAACTTTCTGACGGACGGAGCGCGACCAGAGTCTTTTAAGGAGAGCCGGGTCGCGCTCATTCTGAAGCCCGGCGGGGGCCCATGCGACCCGCAGGCATGGCGCACGATCACACTGCTCAACGCAGACTACAAGATGGTGGCGTCATTGCTGGCGAACAGGTTAAGAGCGATTCTGCCCTTACTGCTCAGCCCTGCGCAAACGTGTAGCGTACCGTGTATACATCTACTGCGACGAAGTTTTAGAACTTTTATTTTCTTCGTTGTGAGCGCAGCCACACTTTATACTAGTACGAGAGAGAAATAAACACAGTTACTGATGAGGAGTTCGAGCCGGTGCTTCGAAAGAAAGAAGAAGCGTTTATGACTAATTAGTTTTCATCACATAATACGTCTTTTTTTTTCACGTTACTCCTGAAGAATGGTATAGAGTATGGGATATTCTTTGATGTGCTGAATCAGATGAATGAAAAAGCACGTGCCAAACAGAATTAAGAAGGGTGATTTTTTATTATTTTATCCGGATTCAGAAAGGTAATAACTGACCAATTTTTGTGAGAAGCACTACATTTTAGACTGGATGTATATACATAACAGAAAAAAAGTGCCTCTATAAAACTCTCGACGTTTCCTGCCGCGCCAGAGCCCTTCCAAGTACAGTACAGTACAGTACAGTACAGAGAAATGCAGCACAATGTGGCTAATAAGAGCGCAAAGATTGCAGACATGATGCACTCAAAACTGCGCCCCGGAAGATTAATGGTGTTTTCGAAAAAGGCGTCATTCCAAGCACTCACCCTAATGGCCTCGCACAGGCACTAATGGATCCTCAAGGACGCGACGTAGCCGGAGCCATAAAGCTCAAGGTGGAGGCGTTAGAACAGGGAAGCCAGCGTTTGCCATTAAAAGCCCCTAAAACAATGCTTTTCTCTGTAATTGGCAAGTCGCACACCTCTCGTGCAGCAAGGCACTCTTGTTCCAAAATTACCTTCTTTTTTTAGGGCGAAAGCCTTTAATACCTCATACTGTCGTCCGTTAAGCAAAGCGTGTCACACGCGTTTAACTCAGGAACTATATAATACAGCCTAAAACCAATCGTTTTTTCAGATAGAGGAGGAAGAAATTAACATAGAAGCCACGTTTGATGCTTGTAAGATAATTAGTTAGTTAATTACAGGTAAAAATGTTTAAATTGCGTCTAAATAGCGCTAACGTCGATATAACCACGGGAACGGTGTGACGTCACATCCACCGGAAGTCGTCACGGCATAGTGAAAATTGTCACAGAATGGTCGGACACACGTCAGATTTGAGTAAAAACTAGATGCAAAAATGTGTAATTAAGCGTAATTAACGCTTAAGATCACCGAAAGATGTATAATTTGGGTATCGATGTAGCCATGGGAACGGTGTGACGTCACATCCACCGGAAGTCGTCACGGCATAGAGAAAATCATGAGAGAATGGTCGGAAAAACTTCGGATTTGTGTCAAATTAGACGCAAAAATGTGTAATTAAGCGTAATTAACGTTTAAGATCACCGAAAGACGCATAATTTGGGTATCGATGTAGCCACGGGAACGGTGTGACGACTCATCCACCGGAAGTCGTCATGGCATAGTGTCCTCGGCTTTCGCCTTTGAACACTTTAGTTGCCAAAGTGCCCTCGAAATTCTTTTTTTTTTTAATATACAGCTCATGTGTGCAACTGTGTATGGGCACTTAGGACAGATCTGAGCAAGCGCATAGTAAACGATATTATAAACTTCAGAACAAGCAGAAGGCAATAAGCTCTTCGCATTTTCGTTCCATGAGGAGTTTAAAAGTGAGAAGACTGGAGTTACAAGGGCGTTCATTCACATTGCCTGCACAGCCTGCCAAAAAATGCCCCCAAATTTTGTACCGCACTGTACTGCGTAGTAGCTGCTTTCCTGAGTTAAAATTTTAAGCAACACACGCCGGTTTCTTCACCAGATGTAATAATCTGTTCGCCATTCGTTTCATTTGCTTGTCCAATCCCATGCAGTGACAACGAAAACAGCGCAAACTTCACGAAGGACACAGAAAGCGGGGGGGGGGGGGGGGGGGGGGGGCGGCAAGTGGAAACGAGACACAGGCGCTGTGTCTCGTCTCCACTTTCTGCCCCCCCCCCCCCCCCCCCCCCCCCTTTTCTGTGTCCTTCGTGAAGTTTGCGCTGTTTACGTTGTGATGGAAAACCAACTAGCTCGTGATGTGTTCCCTATGCAGTGCCCCTTCTCATAAACTCGCACGACTACGGTTCCATGGTAGGACTGAGGTACGCCCCTAAAAATTTGGCCTTCCTCCTTCCAGTTAAAAATAAAGCTCAGTTTACCATTTTTTTTTTCGTATGTATACCAGACGATTGAGTCCACTGAAAACCACGCCTCTTTCCCGCGTGTTTTCAAGTGGAGAAAACTGGCTTCTATTAACAGGAAGTGCAGGAAGAATTTCGAAAAACTAATGTTTTTCTTCGTTAGATTTCGGTGAACACAGTCGCTTTTCGTCCCACAGAAATGCCTCCGTATTGCTATTGTCTTGAACTTGGTTACTCCAGCTACTTGTTCGAAGCCGTTCAATCAATTCTCCGCCTCTTGAAATCAGCAGTATAGAAGGAATTAAACCTTTATTACCTCTTCACGCCGTCACATATCTTGGCTGAATTCAGATCCCTCCTCTAATTCAGCTGATTCCTAACAGTTTTACTATCCTTCATCATTGAATTTTTTCGAACACTATTAGTTTTCACGCTGTCAGCATAGATCTCGTTAAATTTCCCCTCTAACAAGCATCCAGGGAATTGTTTTGCTTTTATTACTTCTACAGTGGCCGTAGACATTCATACGCATGTTAACTGTAAATGTGTAAAGTTATTCCGTTCGTCTCTTTATACACTCATTTGCTCGGTTGTTTATTAGTTAATGTTTTCTTTCCCTGATATGTTCTGTCCCCGATTCGGGCGCTCCATCTTTCACTCTAAATACCTATTATTATGAATAAATATTTCGTTTGTACGTTAGCTGCTTCGCCCGTGTATTGGCACCGGCTGTTCGGGGGACAAACTGATAACAAAAAGAAATCTTCCAAAACACTCACCATAAGTGCCATTCTTTCTACTGGAGAACAATGTACAGATTGGGTGTGCCTGTGTACTTGTCCCCAGTTCACTAAACGAAACATTAAGACGGGACCATCACAAATTGCATCACTCAGAGCAACCTCTAGCTCATAAAAACAGGTTCATCCAAAGGCGATGAATGTTACAATCTTTTTTTATGCGAAGCATACTACTTAAGCTACCACTTCAGCCCTTCACCGTGGTTATGCGCCTTCAAATCACGTGATACATGACGTCACACCACGTGACATGATGACGTCACGACAGTGGAGAAACGGGGGCCCACCTCGCGCATTCGCTGTGGTTGTGCGCCTCCAAATCACGTGACACGACGTCACACCACGTGACACGATGACGTCACGACAGTGGAGAAACGGGGGCCCACCTCGCGCCGTCACTGTGGTTGTGCGTCTCCAAACCACGTGATACATGACGTCACACCACGTGACTTGATGACGTCACGACAGTGGAGAAACGGGGGCCCACCTCGCGCCGTCGCTGTGGTTGTGCGCCTCCAAATTACGCGACACGATGATGCTTCGCATTCTCCAGGCTTAACCAAGTTAAGCCTCAGCCATTTTTTTTTCTCTTGTGCTCGATTTTATTTCAGCATGACAATTTGTGATACGTCCGCCTTGCTCGTTCGGATGTTTATTTGTCCATTTGTTGGCTCGTTCATTAGTCTGTTTGTATTTTTTCCCTCATACGTACCAGCCCTGATTCATTTGTACAGTCTTTCAGTTTACTTAACTCTTCTTATGCATCTCCAACATTGTCGGACAAAAATTTTGAAAATTAGGAAATCGTAAGATGCTGCTATGGAAATATTGGAGGTAATGATTCATTGCTCTGACACGTTGCAAAACCTTCTTTTAAATTGTTTGCGCTCATTGCATCGAACAGTTATGACTGCCATAGAAGACCAATGGGGAACATTTTTGGTGGCAGCTGAACGTTATTAAAAATAAAAAAAACAAGATTGTCATTGCGTAATCTGCAGATGTATTGATCGGTACTGTGAAATCTTACATTAGATGAAAAAAAGTGCGTTCATAAATTGTTTCTCGACAAAACTGCTTTTGTCGAGAATTTTTTTGTTTGTACAGTCTTTGTCAAAAGCCGCCGCGGTGGCTCAGTGGTTATGGTGCTCGGCTGCTTCTTTGGGAGAGAAATTCTAGAGGCCCGTGTATTGTGCGATGTCAGTGCATGTTAAAGAACCCCAGGTGGTCGAAATTTCCGGAGCCCTCTATTACGGCGTCTCTCATAGCCTTAGTCGCTTTGGGACGTTAAACCCCATAAACCAAACCAAACCAAACCAAACCAGTCTTTGTCAAAAGTTTAGAGCCCAGGGGGTGTGCTTCTAAGCCTCGCAGTGGGACTCCTATAACATTCGTGGTAGTCCTATCCATTGGAGGAAGCAGGACCAGAAATCTTCTTACCTTCAGCCAATCTGGAGCGCTGGTGATGCATTACGAACCAGACAGTGGGCTTCAGAAGCAAACCCCTTGGGCTCCAAACTTTTGACACAAGCTGCTTCACATGTGTATTGACACAAGCTGTGCTCAGGATAAACCAATAACACACAAAAAATATTTTGCACAACACAATCCATATTGTGCCATTGTTTCTACTGGAGAGCAATGTACTGATGGCACGCCAGAATATTTGTCTCCGATTCACTGAACGACACATTAAACGGACCCATCACAGACTGCATCAATCCGAGACAGGTCCAGCCCACAAAACCAGTTTCATCCAAAGGCCACGAACATGATATTCTTTTTTTTTCTCTCTTCAGCCCGATCTTCTAACCGCGTGACAATTTACAAGTAAATATGTCTGCTTTCGTGCCTTTAGGAGCCGTAAGCGACGAACAAATCCTGAGAAAAACAGCTCAGCACAAACAACACGAAACATCGTGACGCAGGTCGAATGGAAGAGCAGCAGCAACGCCGTAATGCTCAGTGCCGTTAGCCAACTTCTCTTTCTTGCCCGTCTCGGAGCCGGTATTATCGCCTTATGCCAGCCGACGAATGCCACTAAAGGCACTCCGCTGGCATTATTGGTCTTCTTAGGCTCCTGTAGTAGTCAGCGTGGTCGGGCGAAACTTGAACGTGCGATCTTTTAGTGAGCGCAACGCGGTGGACTCAATGCGTTGCGACAGATTGTTACAGGCACGATGCGGGGAAAGGGCCGAAGGGGAAGATGCAGGGGGTTGATTCTCTGGACGCAACCATGGCGCAATTCAGAGTGATGCGGCGATGGGCTCATAGCACACTTAGCCTTAGACACTGACGTGCACCCACGCGTATCAGAATAAAACATGGACGTTAGTAGGGCGTCATTTGCGATTGACGACAGTGCAGCGAACTATATGAAGGAAAATGGCCTGGGTAGCGTTAAAAGACAAGAACAGAACAGTGGGGGTAGCAGAGGAAACGTCATAATCATTAGTGAAACTCAGAGCACAGTATGCACATCCGTGGGGCGAATGACACGGCCAGCAGATAGCCAAGGGTCTTTTAGTGTAACGTTGTGCATTCCGAGCAAAGGAAAGAGCTGAAGGAGGTTGCAGGGAGTCCGATGGCCGGATGGGATTAGAAAGTTGTGACGAAGTGGCACCAGCTGGTGCGGAATAGGTGTCACTGGAGAACAAGGGGGAGAGAGGGGGAATTAACCCTACCCATTTTTTTTACAATCCCAGGGACAGTCCTGAGACCGGGGCCCTTCTGGCCGCTCCTTCTGGCCCGCACAATCTGCTTAATGTGTTTGGAGCAGCTTCTGTCTACAAGAACGGTCTTTTTGGAGGCTGGCCTTGGACAGGGTACTGTGGGAACAACTATCGGGGAAGGGTAGGCCCAGATGTAGTGATAACTGGTAGCGGTTTCTCCCCATTGGGTAGAGTAAGACTGGTTTTGGTTTTGGTTTTATGGGGTTTGACTTCCTAAAGCGATTCAGGCTATGTCAGACGCCGTAGTGAAGGGCTCCGGAAATTTAGACCACCTAAGGGTGTTTAACGTGCACTGACATCGCACACTGCACGGGCCTAGTTGACGACATGTAAGAATTGGGCGAACTGTGTCTCCAATGAGTGGCTTGAAATGTGTGCAGAAGAGATGAGGAGACAGGAATTCATATCGGTATGTCCGCTCGTACCAAGCAATAGCCATATAGCTAGAGATGGCAGGAAATATGGGGCATAAGAGGGTAGGTTACATGGCGCTTCGGTCATAGGCAAGCGCATCAGCGAGCTACCTCTTCTGAATATACTCAATCCAACGTCTCAGAATGACATAGAATGGATGTACTAACGAATGAAGCATTCAACTCATTTCGTGTGGTAGCGCGCCTACGAATGCGCCCGAAGGGTCGAAATTCTCTCATGTGACCAATTGCTCTAGGATAGCGGTCGTTGCACGCCGGTGTATAGTATATCTTTTCCGTTGACGAGATTGTTTAGGCTCTCTGTTGCCGTGGTTGACGCGGGAGTCCATGTTCTATTAAAGTTCTTTGCGTCTAAGTAGGCAATGCTCACTTGAGAGGATATGTGTTTGAGTGTGAGTGTTTTTGTAAGGGTTTTTTATGTATCTTGGCGATTTTATTATTCATAATCCAGATTGTGTCATTTGCAGTCTTCTTTGTTGATCTAATAGTTGGCTTTAAATATTTTCTCTACTTTGTTGTGTTTTCCATCTTCTAGCAGTCTCATGGTGTTAGTGCCCATGAGATGACCTAGGGTAGACTTTTCGGCTATAGGGTGTATGGCTGTAATCTTAAAGTTTCTACGTTTGGCCTTCGTGGCGTTGTTCTAGGGGAAGTGTATTGTAGACTTCTGGCTTCAGGGTGTCTACGATGCCGAGGGCGTCTAGTTCTTTGAGACCCTTATGTCAGCTTATAATGCGATTGATGTTTGATTTGTTGTATTAAAGGTGCATTGAAGAGGAATCTGAACTCGTCTTTTTGCCGCGGGAACTCAATTTAGACGTTCTGAGCATTCTTAGAAACTGCCATTTATTGCCCTTTGTGGCCGATTTCCCTAATTAAATCGAATTAACGTCCGGCTCCCGCCTTTTATGTTTGAATTCTCCCCTTACGGGTGGCGGAGTCGACGAACGCGTGGAGTGCCTTTCATCCAATCCCGTGGCGGCTTGCCGCTCTGCCATCGGCGGAGTAATACGTAGTAATCCGTAGCAGCAAATAGTCCGCGCGTATTTTTATTTCTGCGGGCTTATTTCGCGGCTACATTATCTGCGAATGAAACTATTTTTCACGGAAACCTAAAAAACAAAATAAAGCGAAAGTAAAACCTCCACGGAGCTGGCTGAAGGAACTCCACGCGTTGGTCGACTCCGCCCACAGTACGGCGAGAATTCAAAAAATAAAGGCGGGAGCCGGGCGTTAATTCGATTTCATAAGGAAAATCGGCCACACAGGGAAATAAGTCGAAGTTTCTAAGAATGCTCGGAACGTGTAGATCGAGTTCCCGCAGCCAAAAGACGAGTTCAGATTCCTCTCCAGTGCACCTTTAAGTTGAGGGTTTTCTATTCCTGGCGTGCAGCTTGTATAGCCTTCCATCTGTAGTCTGTAATCTCATGGATTTTCGGATCGGAAGACTGCGGCTTTTTTTGGAAGTAGAGCTTGCTGCTCTGCTTTCACAGGGGCGTGTGTTAGTCCTGTCCGTTCTTTGAAAGAGCTCCAGGTGCTCCACAGTCCTTTAATGCGGTGACTCTATCTTCCCAAATGCAGCTAGTACCATTTCCTGCTTGAAACTGAAAGCGTCGTCTTTGTCGTGATGTTAGGAATCTGAAAAATTGGTCGGCATGTAGTAACCAACAAATGCGGACATTTAGAGAAAAAGGAAAAGAGCAAGTAATTTGCGCAACTTCGAAACCTTTCTAAGGCGACCGGATTTGCAGGGCGATACTTTCTAAGCCAGGAGGCGCGACCAGCATCGTCCAGCAAACTGGCTGCCGGACGTACCCGACGCCTTGACGAGGTCACTGGAACGACCGGAAAGGGAGAGTCGGCTTTCATCTCGGCAGGTTTAGCGTCGGCAGTTGGACTGATGGAGAGACCTGTCAAGCTGTGAAACCAGGTCACGCTGTCTATGGTAATATACAAGCAACCAAGCCGGGCTTGTGACTCGAGGTCAGGCAGAGAGGACGAAAGAAGATGTTTATAGCAAATAAAAGGAATGTTTATAACAGATAATAGCAATGTTCGTAGAAAAGAATAATAATCAAGGCGCACATGGTATTTATGGACGTCCACCTGTTTTGCTTTCTCCTTGTTCATTTCTCCAGGTCTTTGCTATTATTGCCGCATGTGGGGCAGTGTACTTGGGGTGATCATCGATGATCATCGTTGCAATGTTAATCACAAATCTAGGTTTGTGCCATGTAGAAAACAGGTCATATACAAGATTCCCCTGTCTTGTGATAAATATTATGTAGGGCAGACCGGGCGTTGTCTAAATACCCGGCTGTTTGAACACATAAATTCTTTAACGCCAACAGCTCTAAAAAATTTACCGAAACATTGCAGAAATTGTAAACGCCGGCCCCTTTTTGAAAAGACTGTAGTAATTGGCAAATCACATAATCAGCGTACGAGAGAGATTATTGAAGCGTTCCATATCGCGAAAGGAGGGGAAAGTGTGTTAGTGACGCATTCATCGCCTTCACAAAAAATGGGATTGTGTACCTTGAATCGGTTGTTAAGTAATACTGCACGTGTTTTATGGTGCTATGTACTTGCTCTCATCGCCGGACTTTTATCTCCTTGTCTTTTTTGTGTTGTTGTTTTGTTTTTCTTTCTTCCTTCTCCTCTTCTATGTCTAGAGTATATATTCTGATATCCTTTCCAATAAAAATTCAGTGGTGAGAAGCGCTCGTGTCCTGTCTTCACCTTTTCTGTGTCTCGTTTTTCGCGCTACGTTTTTCAAAGATACGCCTACTTGTGTTCTAGAGGAAATCTGCGTATTTATAACCATTGCAAATATCTTTATTCGATCCACACAAAATTGTATGACCGCTGTGCAGCCTACTATAAAGACGTGAAAATGCCAGGCGCCAGTCTAGGGCACTCCTTGGAGTAGGCAATCGTCCATTTATCACATTTCGTGGATCCTCTCTCAAGTGAGTCGAACAGAATTACTTCCTTGCAATGTGTGTTGTGTGTCATTTCACTCAGCTGACTTGTGCTTAATTTTCTTCACAGACCTCTTAAATGCACGCTCGTCTATCTCTGCTTCCAAGGGGCTCGATATTGTGTGCATCATTGGCACGACTTTCTTGAGTGTTTTTATGTTTTGTTCTGCTCTTTCGGACGGCAAGAAATTCTGGACATATCCCCTTGATTTTATATGGCGGTCAAATATTTCACACCCTATCCTAATAGCACGCATTTCCTCCTTACACTTCTCAAATGTAGTCCAAAGAGGAATAGAAGTTAGAATTCCGTGGTAGTGCCATTACACAAGACATCATACTTAGGAAAAAAAATCATAGCAATTCTCATTTGAAAATATAAAATATCTCTAAATTTTATATGAGGTATTTATAAACTGCTATTTATGGCATTATATGCATGTCTAAACTTCGTGCCATCGCTTCTTTTACACTTTTAATAGACTTTTGCTTGCTGGTAGCTGACTTCTCTGGTGCTTACCTCTAGCATAAAATGATTTAGAAGTGTTTTTTTGTACTTATACACTCCGCGTAAATAATATTCCTCAGGACAGCTATAAGATGACAATGAATGAAAAAAAGTTACGCAATTTTCTTAAAGATAGCGATATTTTAAGTACTTATTGCCGCTCTAAATCGCAATGCGTTATGTTAAAAATGTTTGTGAATTAATGTCTCTCTCTCGACATTCGACTTTTAGCTAAAAAAGGAGGCGGCTGAAGCACGCGACTGAAATAATGCACGGATGAAAGCCCTCACCACTGCTCGCTGTTCACACCGCAAGATTGTGCGATCCAGCCGTACTTACGAACAGGAAGAGTGGAAGCCTTCAGAAGGGTAGAAGGGGATAGACTATGGTAGGTAGAGCTTAAGATAATGATAAATACAATGTCAAATATAAGTAACAGCTCATCAGCCAGAAAAAAAAAATTATAGAAGCGTTGATTCTTACTTTTAGCATTTAACATCTTTCTCTGTATCTATGGTCAACCTTTTCGGGCACCCCCTTTTACAGGCCAAAAAAACATTCAGCCCTGATGTAAGCCACTTCTTAAGATTCCCACCGCAACATGTCCACAGGTAATTCATCACAGGGTGTACCAACTCTCTTCGTACGATGGGCTAAACTTTATTTTATGACGTACAAATCTCCGAATATATAACATAAACGCCAGGAGATGGTAAAATTACTATCTGCTTCGAATAGGCACACGATGCTAGAAATGCGGAAAAACAAATCTCTTTTTCATCAGTGGGGGGGGGGGGGGGGGGGAGGGAGCAAAATCTTCTGGCAAGGAGATGGCAGAGAACATACCACGAAGCTGGTGTTCAGTAAAACATTCCTTAATCCTTTCCCTAGTTTGCGTAAAAGACAATTTCACTTGTGGCAGAAACGATGCCAAAATTGCTTGACACAACATCACTGCTAGTTGCAGCGAAATCTCACAAAAAAGCGGCGGATTCACTTTGCGCGCAATTGTGTACATAGCACCTTCAAAGGTGAAACGTAGCCATTAATCGTACGTACCATGCAAAATATAAAAGGGACGCTGAAGGGAAGTATCAAAATAGGCAAGACAGATAGATCATTCTTCCGGAACACTACCTTAGTGTTTTTTCTTGCGCCCAAAGGTGAAATGCGTTAAAGAGGAGGACTGAAGTGAAAGCCCCAAAGCTATAACCAGCAATTCTCGAGGAAACTACTTTTCTACAGGAAATAAGTAACGAATGTATTTTTTATAAATTTTAAGATGTCAATATAGCAATCAATGTTCCCGCAGATCCACCGTCGGTACGCTTGCATTTTTCTGCTTTCATCGGTTTTGCGAGCATCAAAAAACGTTCCCCATTGGTTTCAAATATAGCAGTCTCAACTACTCGAGGTGGTCGATGGAAAATCTTTTGAGAGAAAAAATTTTGCTGCCGAAGAATGGACCATTACCTTCAGTATTTCCATCCTTACAATAGTTGAATATTCGACATTTCTGGCCTAGAATGCAGGACATGAAATCAAAATAGCCCGAGAAAAGTGAGCGCAGCTACATCATTTCAATGGCGCCATTCCCAGGGAGGAAGGAAAGTTCAAGAGAGGCGCTAGCTACCGAGGTGCACGCCAAAAAGTGTGCCGGAAGTCAGGTGCTTTCGCAAGGAGTACTGGGAGTCTTCTATTGTCGGCGCATCCAATAGTAACGCGGAGCACAGTGAAGTCGTCTGCTACGTTGTCCGCTTCGCATGCGGAAGCGCTCCCAGGCGGCGGCCAACTAGGTGGGGGTGGATTGCAGGGGGGAGTGGCTTCAAAAAATGTGACGTAACCGCCTCTCCTGAGTTCTTTTCTTCCTCCATGTCTCCGACCAATAAGAGGCGACATTTTTAGAAAAAGGAAACGAGGCCGCAAACCGGAAATGCATCCCAAACATAATGACAGATGCTCTCCCCTGCCTCGCGTGCGCCTGTGTCTCATTGCAACGCACGCGTATGGGTGAAATAGGTTCCATATGTGTGAAAGAAATCGCCTGTAGTCATTCAGGGCAGACGCACACTGCAGAACAGAACAGCGAGCTCAACGGGCGGCAGTGGCCAGCGGAGCCCTGGACTGAGGGGGCAATCGACCATTGATTATATGAGAAGACTCCTTGTGATACAACCAAGGAGGGAACGTCTCTGAAGATGCCCCAAAACAGCATAAACAAGAACTATAGTACAATTTCGATGAAGGCGAAATTCTAGAGGCCCGTGTGCTGTGCGATGTCAGTGCACGTTAAAGAACCCCAGGTGGCCGATATTTCCGGAGCCCATCGCTTCGGCGTCCCTTATAGCCTGAGTTGCTTCGGGACGTCAAACCCCAATAAACCAAACCAATAGTTTTTCCTTCCTTCCTTCCTTCCTTCCTTCCTTCCTTCCTTCCTTCCTTCCTTCCTTCCTTCCTTCCTTCCTTCCTTCCTTCCTTCCTTCCTTCCTTCCTTCCTTCCTTCCTTCCTTCCTTCCTTCCTTCGCTCCTACAAAGTCTCAGCCCTCTGTTGATTTTGAGAAAAGGAAAGGGGCATAATTACCATAATTACCTCAGTTCGCAAGTGGAGGTAGAGAAAGAACATTTGCGACGGGTGTCTGGAATGAGGGCAGGTGGGTCCTGTGTGGCCCCCACGTGGGGCCGACGTCCTGGACCCACGAAATCAGTGAAACTTGAGTAGCCTAGTCTGGCTGGGAGAGGAGGTGACTCCCAGATTTCCGCATAACCGCCACCTCAGAGGGCGAGTGAGGTGTCCACAGACTCTGTGATCGAGTTATGCGCTCAAACTGAAAATCTTAAGTCCACAACAAGGGCTCTAACTCATCAATCGATTTAAAACTATGTGCATTTAAAAATACTTTTAAGAAACCATTGCATTAGCGGCAATTTGCTGCGAATATTGATTTTTGATTGCTTTTTTTGCTTGAAATTTTGAATATCTTTCTAAGCTATGCTAGGTAAGTTATCGAAACGTCGTGCGCTTACTACGCAGGTATGCGGGCGTGGATGTGTAAAACGCGGGATTCAACCAGTATGTCGGACGATGTCGCTCGTTGTTACCACTGGGAGTGAGGAGTTCGACCCTGCATGATATCTGAGGCGTAGATCTGTCTGTCGGTGCTTTAAGATTGCTTTATGCCCGGCATTTTGAGGGAAGGCAGGGTTTTGCAGGTGGACACCAGCACCACGTACATAAAAGCGAAATTGAGGTGTCCAGAGAGCCAGGCAGCCAGTTGCGCGCCTTTCCTTCAGACAAAATCAACGAACTGTTTTGTTTTAGAGCGCGCCCGTTCCTGCGTTTCGCAGCGTCGCCGTCGCCGTTGTCCGTTGTAACCAGCAGTGGACACCCTTTAAGCTGCGAAAGCAATGGAGGGAAGCTTGGAAAGAACAGGGTAAAATTGGTAAATTGGTTTTTCAGGAAAGAATAAGGGCAGTATGCGTCTCATACACCTCGGTTGACACCTGCACCAGAGGGAAGGCGCATAACTGCCCTCCCTCTCGGAACAGGGGACCCCTGTATCTTGCTTAAAGCTACGTGGCGTGGCGGTATTGACAGATGAGCGCTGCATGCGTTAGCATTGACAACGTTGTGTCAAAAACTCGGCACTGACGCCAGAGGCCGTTGGCGTTCATTGTGTTCATTGGCGTTGGAGTTGACATGGTTTTAGACTCCGATCATATTAAGGAAAGGAAGTGCGCATACCTGGCTCCCTGGGGCTTTGGTCGCCTGAATCACTTATAGTTACATGGAGTGATGAGAGAAAGAGATGTGGGCTGCATGGGTTAGCGCTTACAACGGTTAGCGAACTCTCGCGCGATCAACCATTAGTTGCCACCTTCCATGGTGGCGGGGGGTAGTGAAGAGTTTAATGTACATATATAGAAAAACAGGAATTTCTAACCACTTATCCGGGAGAACATCCCGTTCCTCTCACTCGTAATGCCCCCCACGGCTGTGAAAACCTCGCGAAATACTCGTATACAACTCGTTCTTGAGAACCAAGCATTGGTGCAGCAGGTCGAGCATATATCCATCTATTTCTCCGTCCACAAAGCTTCCTTCATGACAATCAAGAACTGTTAGTAGAATGTTTCTTGAAGAAGGAAAATGTGTGAAAAATAAGTTGTCTGTAATTGTACATACATGTATTGCTCGAATTATTTGCCTCATTCTATCAAAAAGCGGAAACAGCTGACGAGCTGCGCTCAAACTTCGCATTAGGAAGTAACGCAATCGTCAGCAGTCGTAATCGTCGAGAGTGCATGTCAAGAATATGTAGCACTTCTGGCTTGCCAGGAATATGCACGCCGATTTTCACCAGTCAAGACGACAAGCACGAGCCGAAGCCATGAAGAGACACTACGGCGGGCACGAGGGCGTGTTCTATGTCGATGCTGCGGGTCCCGAGCAGGGAATGACGGCCGTCGCGGTAGTGCACCAAAATACAACAGTCGACGGACTAGTACTTGCTAGCCAGGACATACTGGCTGCGGAAGAAGTGGCGATTGCTCTAGCTGCAACACACACTAGGTCAGAATACATTCTCACAGATTCACAGACAGCGTATTGTAATTACCTCAGGGGCAGGGTCGCACCGCTAGCAGCTAAAATCCTGCAAGGTAGCTACGCCCGTGGCTACCAACCCACACAGAAACAATTAATATGGGTACCAGGTCACCAGGGCATCCCAGGGAACGAGAGGGCACATGCCTCAGCTCCCGAGCATTTCTCATCCGGGCACCCAGTGCGGATGCCGTGGAACCTCATACCCCACTACTAACTTACAATGACATACTTCAGCACGTAAGATTATCCCGTCGGGTCTACCCTCCGCCGGCTAAGACACTAGATAAAGGGGTGGTGGTGGTGGTGGTGGTGGTGAAAACATTTATTACGAATGAACAGGAGGTATGTTTGGATCAGCCCGTAAGGGACCGATCCTTACAAACACTAGGTGGAGGTCCCTAGTATGGGACCCCAGTGGCGGTTGCCGCCGCCCGGGCGCGCCCGACTAAGGCTTGTTGAACCTGTAAGTCGTGGCAGACGAGCAGGGTCGCCTCCCAGTCCTCCCGGGTTGGGTTGGGGATGGGGGGAATAGCGGGGTTGGAGGGGCAGGCCCACACCATGTGATAGGTGTCAGAAGACACTGCACTACAGTGTGGGCAGCTGCCGCTAAAGGAGGGGTCAAAATGTTTTAGCGCTGCCGGGCACAGCAATGTATTGGTGAGAAGGCGGAGAAGGAGCCGCTCATCCGCCTTCTTCAGGCCTTTACATGGGCTAGGATAAAGGCGATGACAATTTTGATAATATGTTGTAATATCTTTGAATGTATATACCGGATTAAAATCGGGTCCCTGATCGCACCCACGAAGACTACACGCAACAGACCCCGAGTCAGTTGACTCACAATGCAAATTCTACAGGGAGAAGGCTGACCTGTACCATATGGTATGGGCCTGCCAACGAAATCAGCCGGCGTTGGTGAAAATATTTTAATGAAATAGTTTAGGAGGTTGTAGCGGCGGTTGGAGCTCTCAGTCCGGAACCCCATTGGCGTAGGTTGCTGTCCGGGCTCTTTCAATGAGTTGCTTTTCACTCTTTTTGTCCGAGCTGGTCAGAGCTGCCTCTCACCCCTCCTGCGTTGGCTGGTTATTAACAGTGATCGCCTGATTTCGTTGGCAGGCCCATACCATATGGTACAGGTCCGCCTTCTCCCCGCAGAATTTGCATTGTGAGTCAAATGACTCCGAGTCTATGGCATGTAGTCTTCGTGGGTTGTTGTAAGCTTTGGTCTGTAACTTTCGGAGGTGTTGTTCCTCCCCTTTATCTAGTGTCTTAGCCGGCGGAGGGTAGACCCGACGGGATAATCTGAAATGCTGAAGTATGTCATTGTAAGTTAGTAGATCACTGTTAATAACCAGCCAACGCAGGAGAGGTGGGAGGCAGCTCTGACCAGCTCAGATGAAAATAGTCAAAAGCGACTCATCGAAAGAGCCAGGACAGTAGCCTACGCCAATGGGGTTCATGACTGAGGGCTCCAACCTCCGCTCCAACCTCCTAAACTATTTCATTAAAATATTTTCACCACCACCGGCTTCAAAGGAATTGTGAAAATTAAATGGATTGTTTTTTCCTTTGTTTCGTTGTAAACCTTTTTGAGGAAAGTAAATGGCGCAGTATCTGTCTCACATCTCTGTGGACACCTGAACCCCACTTTAAGAGAAGAGATAGGGGCAAAGAGAGAAATGTCGCTTGGCTGCCACTGCACAGCTGCTCCACTTGAAGGTCAAATTGTATCGCCGATGACCTTGGCGCCACTTAGAGCACACGGACGCGTTTTGCGATTCGCTTGTATCGAAACAAGGCCGCCGCGGTCGGTTTTGAACCCGTGTTCTCCGACTCAGTAACCGATGGACTCGAACAAATCCATCGTACCACGGCCCCAGCTTTTTTACTCTAGACGTAAAGCAGGAATGTACGAATGGGCTATGACGCACAACTGTTCGGAAGTAAACGATATTATCGGTAGTGACACATGAGTTCGCAGAGTCATACAGAGTTTGAATATCGCAGAGAGAAACAACGTTCGAACACGACACGTAGTCGACCGCGCTGAAATGGTGCGCGCATGCGCCTAGCCTCCTCGTCCGCCATTTTTCCTGACCATTTCAGGTGAGAATGGGGAGAAGAACGCTGTACGTGTTCTTACATAAAATACGTTTCCGTGCTTTAGTGCTAACACCTACTGGGGACTCGGAGAAGCGAGGAGGCGCGGTGAGTTTCACCAGCGTCCTTTAGTCACGGATCAAAATGACCAAAGCAGTGGGGAGCGCGTTTTAACAGATGGATTACGCCTAATTGCTCTCGCTAAGCGAAGCCGGCGTAGCTCTTAAATACTGTCCTCAAAATAGCCATGGCACCCTTCTTTCAGCAAAAGGCAATCTTTGAGAGTGGAGGCGATGTGGTCTAAATGCTTTGCTGTACGGTGTAAGTTTTCCGAAAGAGTCTAACGACCTCCATGTGAGTGATAGCAAAGTGCATTGATAGTACATGCTTCTTCGGAATAATAAATTGCTACGATACACTCTTTTTACACCTTTCCTTTCTTAGAGTGTGGCATTAATATAGACGATGAAAATCTCTCTACGTCCACTTCACTCTCTTTTCGCGCGGTGTGCTTTGTGGCGTAGACACTAGTTGAGAAGCTCAATAAGGGCACGTTTACAACAATGGGCTGATCTTACACAGCACAAAGGCATTTTCACATCTGTCCGCCTTATAAAATCCAGCGCCAGGATCTGAAACACGTGATCAGGAGAGAAAAGCGCCAGCCATAGCACCACAGCGATGGTTATAGAGCCAATGAAAGAAATCCAAACCGAACCTCTTCTCGCACCTCAGATAATGTAAATTAGGCTCGCATCTAAGGGTACGGTTTTTTTTAGCCCTATTGATCCATTCATCTGACCTTCTTTGACTTGTCGTGCTTGTCTTTATTCTTTCTCCCATTCATCAGTGACTCAAAATAAGCGATCACCGGCTATCAGAGGGGCAGAGTGGGTAGACTCACCGCGTCCCTAGTCAACATTTACACACCCCGATCCACCACCAACCTTGTATGGGTGTCAGCCCACTCCGGCTACTCAGATAACGAGAATGCGGATGAATGTGCCTGAGGGCTACCGAATAGGGCCGTCTGCACAAATGAGTCGCCGGCGGTGACACCCAGCACATACAACGAGGATACAAATATAAATGTATTTTCTATTACAAAATAGAAGTGTGTATATATATATATATATATATATATATATATATATATATATATATATATATATATATATATATATATATATATATATATATATATATATATACACAGGGGAACAGACGATTTTACCTACCCACGCCCGCACCCAAAGCTTACTCGGGGAGATGCCACGGCTGTTTGAAGAGCTTAGACAAAATGTATTAAGACCCATATCGGTTGGCCTTAATTACAAATAGTGCAGTTAATCCTATTTGCCAAATTTTGACAAAATCCTGAACTCAGGTGATAAGCGCATTCTCTGGGAATGCGAGGAAAATCCTCCCCCTAGACAACTCCTGCCATATCCCTCTGCTGACGGCTGGGAAAAGATTATACGCAACGAACACAAAAAAAATACAAACTAACATCGAAGACTAGATCCTCGTGGTCGCCCCTTCATGTAGGCCACCTGTGATGACAGCGGCCTACAAAAAAAGGCCTAACCAAGATTATTCCTTCTTCATTCGAGAATTTGTTTTCTTCACTTTCCGCCAGTGAGAGTAGTTTGTTTTTCGCCGATTTAGATTTCCTAAGCGCAGCTTCGCACCCTGAAGGCAGTGACCCTCCTATGTCTCTCTCCCCAGCACACTGAGAAAGGCGTTGACAGCAGTAAGCAGTCAGGTCAGTAACCTCCCGATCGGCTAGACAAGATCTGTGTCTTGTCCGAGACGAGCGCTCTTTCCGCCTGCTCCCGGGTCAACAAGGCTCGACACTGTCTATCCGCGTGGCGCTAATTTCACCCGACAGGCGAGCATCATTAGGACTTTTTAGCAGCCTACCAAAGTAAAAATGTTCAAGGGCAACTGAAGGGGTTTTAAATTTCGATGAGTTTAAGGGCCGAATGTTTGAAGCATGCAGGTAAAGCCTGCGAAATCAATTTGCACTACCATTTGAAGTGGTGGCGCCATCGCTGAATAAAGTGGCGTCTGCGTTCAGGCTTCTCTGCAGTGCACAGCGACGGCCCCGATAATGACGTCAAGTATGACGGAATTGCGTTTCCAGCGAAGAAACTGGTGTTGCATAGAATAAAACCAATGCCATCAAAGGGGAAGCTCATGAACCATTGTTTGGCGGCGTTGAACGACGCACAGCAGCATGCAGGTGAAGGCAGCGGACATCTGATATTTCGGCGATTATGACGGCAGTGCAAGTTTCCCCGCAGTCTCCAACGCAGTGAGGAGAAGTGTGAACAATATCGCGATTTTAATCTGTGATTATTTCACCAGTTTCAATGATAAGGCAAAAATACTTTGCATGCTTTACCTAGAAGCGTCATGGATACGAATTCTTGAACAACCTCGAATTCTCAAAAAACGATTTCAGCTTCCCTTAAGGAGGTACGGGCTGCTGGCGGTTTTACGCGTTTCGTGTCTCTTATTACCATTTCAGCTTTTGGACAGAAAAAAAAAACGATTAACAATTTGATGGTGAAAGCGCCCCCGATCATCATGTGGCACTTTCTGATGAGGCTTGCACCACTCTTATAAGACCAAAAAACCTGACTTTACTAGTCAGTAATCCCCTTCCTGCGCCAGCAGTCGCCCTCACCCACAAATCCCATAATCTCATTACCTAACCTGACTACCATGATGTCGGCGCCCTAAAGTGCTGGGGAAAAAAGTTTCCAACATCACGGCCGTCTCTTGAAAGACATCGAAATCCCCCTCTTGCCCCTCTCTCTAGCTTCTTTATCCTTCCCGCGTATTTTAGGTAGTTCGCTCCTTGTGAACACCTGCCTCCACGTAAAGGAGATCGCCTTTTGCACCTGTCATCGATTCCCTTCTTCGTTTATGTCTTTTTACTTCCTCATGCCGCCTGCTATCCCCTATGTTGTTTGCATTGGTGCTTTACGTCATTCCTGTACCTCACGCGTGCTTTAAAAGCTTCGTGTTTCGAATGCTGTAGTCTACTCGCAAAAGGCTGGTCCCCCCGCCGAAACGTCCTGACTTACATTGTGTAATGTTTTTCAATTTTTGGTGATTTTTCTTATATATATATATATATATATATATATATATATATATATATATATATATATATATATATATATATATATATATATATATATATATATATCGCCACAGACGAGCGAGGACAAAGTACGAGATATGAAAAAGAGGTGGAAGTTTTATCGGCTGGACATAATGGGAGCACCTCGTACGCCTGGTATGCCAGGCATGAACCGGCCTTAAGTAACGATTTATCACCCGCAACAATATATATATATATATATATATATAGCGAAGTATACGCTTCATTAAAGGAAACATATTTATTCGACTCGATGTTTCGATCGGAAGACCGATCTTCTTCAGGAGTGATTTTACTTTGTTAATACATCCCCTTTATGCATATATATATATATATATATATATATATATATATATATATATATATATATATATATATATATATATATATATATATATATATATATATAGAGAGAGAGAGAGAGAGAGAGAGGAGGAAGAGAGTGAGAGAGAGGGTGTGTGTTTGCGAGAGGGAGAATACTTAACTACTTTTAATGTCTGTATAACCGTTGAACACACACTTTTAAAAACACTTATTACATCGATGTTTCTTCCATAGGCAGGTTTTCACCACCACTGTAGGTGCAGACAGGGTGCACAGGTTTAAGTTCTGACGGCAGTGAAAGGTGGTCAAAAGCAGAAAAAATATTTCGAAGTCTTTACTTATAAAATTATGGTCCTCCTGGAAGATTTATGTACGCTTCCGAAATAGAATTTTTCTTCGAGTAAAGAGAGTGATTTCATCTTAGTGCGTAACGATGATAATTGGTGACCGTGTCAGGTCGCCTTCGCTAGTGGCGCAGCTTCCCGAAGTCTAAAGTGGCTAGCAATACTTACGAGTGGGCGTGCGAGACCGATGGAGAACCCCCTCCTGCAATGCGTTGCTCTGAAAATCAATCTCCAAAATCGAGCCCACTGTGCTCTGAACTGCCGCGGGTTAAACACTGCTTTGAACTAATTATCCTCTGAAGTATGGTCTGTCAGTCAGTCCCTTTTAATCTGGAAGAGGTGGACTCGGAACCACAAACTCATTGTAACGGCACGCAATTTCACGCTTTTGTTCCTCAACGGTTGCTCTCGGAAGAGGTGCAAAAGATTTTAGCACCACATTCCTTTCTCTGGCCAGGCTCAGGGACCCTGACTGCCTGGCGTTTAATTTCACACTAATTAAACGTGAGCGGTGAGCTTGTAGGCTATGGCTGCCTAAGGCTTCCACGGGGATGCTTCTGGCACACCTGACGCGCAGAACCGCTAAATCACTCGTTTTCGGTGTCGTAGTCCAGTCATTGCACTCTGTTTAAGTTTATGGTGGTTGGCTGGAAGGCATTCCGGAAAGCCTGCAGCAGCTTAGGGCATCGTCATGAACACAGAAAAATCGAAATGTGTTTATTACATGCAGCGATTCACTGAGATTTTTGCGCCTAGTGGACGCTTTTATGTCAAGGCAGAACATTGTGTTTGTTCATATTTTGACATGATAGATGAGCTATTAATTTCATACATGCAGTGATGATAAGAAAACTTGTTTGCTTTTTCACGTGCACGCAGTATACCCTACACTGCTTAAAAAAGAGGGTTATGTGCTTAAGCGCTTAAGTACATAACTAGAAAATCGCTGTCATTGTTCTAACCATTCGGCCTAGCTAGGCCAAAAATGCTTCTTTTGCACAAGCTGCAAAGAATCCACCATATCTCTAACTGGGGTTCTAGATAGGTGTGCGCAAAAATTTCCAAACAAAGGATTCGTTTTAGCTTTTTATTTTGTGTTTGTATTCATTGTTTACTTGTGCACTGCTTGCAGGTTGATATACAGAAATAGATATCGTGAATAGAGTAGTAAATGTTTTCTTTCTTACAAGCCTTTTCTGTTAACCGAATACTGGTCCTAAGCCTTTATCACAGCGGCTATAAACTTTAGTCCTGTACTACTAGGTTACAAGTAGACCATAAGCAGGGAGCTTCAAGAAGATTTAGCATTTGTCCTAAGGTATCGAGCGGAAAATGAGAAGAAAAATTCCGAGAGCAGGCAATATCTGCTGCACTAGTAAAGCTATCTAAAACAGGCCCTTTATGTTGGGAAATCAAACGGATCTAAACAAATAAAGCACGATGGGCACATGAGCAACGTCAATCGTTCTTCATATTCCGCTATTCACCCTGAACGTTGAGGCATCTTTGCCACCAGTCTGAGGCTCGAAGGTTTAAATGAAGGCATTAAATCTGCACAAGAACATTTACTCATGCCAAGGGCACTTGAAAGAAATTACAAAACCAGGATTGAAGCGAAGCCAACCATGCCTACCGCTGAATGTACTACATAAAATCAAGGAAGGAATAGAAAACCTACAAAGGTTAAACCTGAAATTGGTTGTTTCTTCGGAGTCTAAATCTTTCTAAGTCTATTAACAATTATTCTTTTGCTTCTTTCACCGTCTAGAACATGCCAAAAAATGGCTGGTGTAGTTCTACAGCTAGTTCTATTCTAGTTCCGCAGTGCAAAAAACAATAAAAAGAAGCACATAAAATTCGACGCACTAAAAAGAAGGAACAGAAATAAAATCAAGCCTTTTCTACCCCTTCATTACCTCTTGAAGTCTGGCTTCCAATGACCAGCTAATAGTATTCGCAGCAACGACAGGCACTAAGTCAGGAACGCATTGCTCTGCAACGCTCCAGGGTGTAACAGGACTGTTGCCCACGGTCTCATCGCAGCACAAAGTGTACCAGTGTTGCAGTTATCGTTGTTGTTGCATGTCCAAATATACAGGCGAACATAATCTCTGCTGGCATCAGGATATCCTCTAGGTGCTATACCCTTTCTGGTCACGGCATCTCCTAAAGGCAATTTTAATAACGTTCTGTTCGGGATGATACGCTAAGCAGCCGCAGGCTCTCCGGGATTACTTCTGCCCTAACCAGAAAACCCTGAAGAGAGCGAAGGTTTCGTACTCTGACAAAGGAAACGAGTAATTTCATGGCTGTGGGGTTCTTGTGCGCTGGAAGCATCCCGGCGGAAGCATTCGGCAGCCTTAGTCTACCGGGCAACAGCTCGCGTTTAATTACTGCGAAATTAAACTCGAGGCCGTCGAGGTGTAGGTGCCTGGCCAGGGAAGGTATTGTGGGCGCCAATATTTTCCCCGCAGCATTTCTCAGGCCTAGCTGAGGAACGGAAGCGTGAAATTGAATGCCGTTCTAATGAGATGGCTGCTGGTTCCGCATCCAGCACAGCCTCAGAAAAGAGGATGGACTGACCGACCACTCGCGTACGTAAGTTGTTCTATTGTTCAAAGCAGTGATTAACACGCGGCATTTCACAGCACAGTGTGCTCAATGATCGAGGCTTATTTTCTGAGCCCAGTATGGCGAGAGTCGCGTGCTTTATCAATCTATCAAGGCCGTTAATCTCCGTTGCTTGCCATTTCAGACTTCGGTGGGCTGCGCCTCTACTCAAAGTGACATGACATCGTTCGCAATTCAGCATCGTTAAGCAGGCAGATAAAATTACTTGGTATACCTTGAAGAAAAAATATTTCGCTGAAACATAAATCAAGCGTGTAGGAGAAACATATTTGTAAAAATTACGAAATTAGATTTTTTCCGGTTTTTGCAGAACTAAATGCAACTGCAAACTATGGCACCATTCTCATTTCAACGCCCATATGGCTTGTTTATATGCTGATGATGCAAAATAGCCTTCTTGGTTTTGTTGCTTTCTTTTCTAACGGTGGCATTATCGACACAAACAGCGGATTTAGCCCGGATTCAAGGTATTCTTCACTTTAGTTTCCAGATTGTACTTTCAACACAAAGCCTTCTAAAAGAAATACGTGAAGCAGTTGTTCATGGCAAAGCTTCACTATTCTATTGGGATGTTTATGAGGAGAGAGACTGAATAGGATCTGTCCGGAAGGCTTGAGGTAGACGAATAGAGCGCGCCGCTGACCCATTATTAAGGCGAAAGCCTTTAATGGCTCATACCGTCGTCAGTTAGCAAAGCGTGTCACACGCGTTTAACTCGGGAACCAAGATTGAAGAAAAGCAATGGTTGCTTCAGGTAGAGGATGAAAAAAGGAACCTACAAGATAGCCTACTGTTCCTTGTTATATTTTTAAACACCTTCTCTTAACAAGTCGATGGACAGTTAAGTCTATGTGTTATTCCCCTATTCTGTTTGTTTGACCGCTCGAAAGGCGATTAGGCAGCCGTTTCGTCTTCCCATATGCGTCGATACAGAGGAAGCTCTGGTAATACCACATTTGTAGTGTTGAGGGAAGCGAGTATTTGGTACTCATGTTCTAACTTATGCTACGTGCACCGAATACTTAGTCTTTCCATTCTCCCTTCAGGTACCAGGGAGTGGTGTAGGAACCTGGTCACGGCTTCTGCCTCTGTAAACCAAGCTCTAAGTGTCCAGCCATTATGTCAGTGCAGCGCACAAGGAGGCAATAGAGACGCATACTTCAAGAGTGGCAACCATTGGTCGTACTGTGTGCGCGTCTTGGGGTTTCTCTCGTGGGCTATATGACACCATGAATCTTTACCATCGCACCCAAAATGGGAGTACTTTTTCAACTGGCCAGTCATTACGAAAGGCACAAATTTCCCAACTCTATGGCAAGTGCAACACACACAACCTCAAAACAGAGTTTCTCAGCTGAAAAAAAGTTTAAAGGAGCTGACCAAACAACAAATCTTAACAGCTACCATAATGAGCATAGAGGGAAGAACTCCATTTGGCTGTTATCTGCGGACGGTTTGACGGATATTTATCTCGTGATAGCGGAATTGAGTGTTTTCTCTCATCGGTGCGCTTACGCAAACTATGACCTGGAACGAGAACAGAAATAAAAGCCAGTAAGGATGGATGCACCTGAGAATCGGCATTGACCAAAAAAAAAAAGAAAACAGAACTTTAAAGCACTTTTCCTACCAGAAGCTTCACACCCTGTAAGGCCTAAATATAAAGAACTTTAAATACGAGAATGCACACATAAGACATTCCCACACGTCTGGAACGAGAAGGATGTGTTGCGATGAACGTATGCACTACAAATGCGAGTAGAAGTAAAAACTCTCTCAATGTGTCCGGCAGGGTAAAACCGTTTAATGCTTTTCTCTCGTCTAAAACCTTGTCTAGCAAGTGGAAAGCCAGCCGAAAGGACGGGTTCACGAGGAGGAGAAGTACACACGACAACGCTTTCTAGCGCTGTCCTGTGTACTTCTCCTCCTTGTGAACGCGTCCTTCCCGCTGGTTTTCCACTTACCATGCACCAACTGGCCCAACAAGATACGCTTCTTCAAAACTCTGTCTATAAGTGTTTTTTCTCCTTTCTTTCGAAAATGCCTGATGAGGTTTGTGAAAACCGTAGTATCGAGCTAGACGTAAAAGAGCAATGTAATACAATGATGCTACTCGACGCATAAATTCTCCAACAAGGTCACCGCCACCAAAACGTGCCACCCGGAAGATGACTTTATGCTTCGAGAAAAATAACTCTTCCCAAGCACTCAGCTTAATGGTCTTTGTTAGTATCTAATAGCACTTTAGGACGCCACTTAGCCGGAATGCAAAAGCTTGATGGTGGAGGCAACTAAAGTGAAAAATTGCTTTTCCTCATTTTAAATCAAAACAAGCAAGTGAAGATTGTTTACGAACCGTACAGGTTTCTTTCGCTGGACGGCGGCCAACGCCAACAGTCGTCCCGTCCAAAATGCTCTCTCCCTGTGCTAGAAACTAACTTTATTTTCTTTCAAAAACGCCGCTTGGGTTTGTTTTGGCACTTAGGACCAATTTCCAAATCACTAGAAACATTTCATCCCAGCAAATTTGATTGGAAGCATCATGCAAAGAGCAATATGGCATTGATATTGTATTCTAGCTGTTTTGATGTTTACAACCGCATTTTACAGCATTCAAGCCACGTTTGTTTTCTTAATTCATACTTTTTGCCGGCAATTTAAGCCATGAGAGAAGGGTTGTGTCAACTGCCTATAGGTCGACTCCCGAAGCAGACAAAGAATGTCCCAAAATGTTCACACAATAAGCCACCTATTGTACTGAGTTCAGGGTGAACTGTTTCCACGTAGATTACTTGAAATGCCCAATCAGTTTCTTCAAAAGGTATATAAGCTGCCTGCCCTCTGCATTTGCAGTCAGAAAGGTCCGCTTTTGTCTGTTTTCTTATTTTTTATGCCTACGGTTCAAGGTCTTCACGCGCCGAGTTTATCTCCACAGCTCACACTCATCTATCTTCCAATAATGCACAATTGCCGACCACAATGATCATTTGGTTAACCTGCGGACATTTTCTTTCCTCTCCAGTTTAGTGGGAACTGTTCCTTAAGGGACTTCAGCTGAAAGCGTATAATTTAATCGTTGTCATTTGGCGCAGTGTTATATCTGGCACTGAGAAAGCATATGCTCACGCACAAACCTGTGAATGCAATGGAAGGATCATAAAAAGTGAACGCAATGAATGCCACAAACACTGGGGGAGCTGCCGCGCGAATACATGATTTTGAGATGCATTAACAAAAGTAAACAAGCCTTCGTGCGTTCCTTAGAAAAGTGCGCAGCAAAGCAGTTTCTTTTCCTACTAGTAACGCAATTTCTTTTTCGCACGTTTTGCGATGCGCAAGAAGTGGAATAAATGAGCTTCTCACGGCTAATTTCGGAATGAATTGTTAGATTTCAGGTCATTCTTCATTTTTACAGAATTGAGCGAGCACCACTTCCTTTTGAGATTAACTCTTCCGAGAAGCCTGGTAACGTTTGCAGTGTTAAAAAGTAGATTGGTCGCTAGGTTTGTCGGGCCTTCGGTTTGCTAATCTGCGGTCTGTTTCCGCACCGCATGCTGCAGACAGGTCGGAAAAACTATCGTTATCACTTCTGGGTCCATTGGAATAGATAGAGTGGGCACAAATTTAAATATTTAAATGCTTAAGAAAAGAGAAGAAGATATCCAAAAACATAGCGCAAGAAGCACACGGACGACTCAGAAGTGTAAAGGACAGGCGCTAACTTGCAACTTTATTTTCGAAATGCCACCACGTCCAATATATAGCAGCCGATCACCAGTATCGAGTGATGAGCATGCGCAAAGAAGCGCACAATCAAGATTACAGCGTGCTGAAAATAAGCAAAAATTACTATAAAATAAGAAAAGAAAACACGGTGCCGGGGGAACCAACGAACAGAAAAGAGACATCACGTACTGAAACTTCGTGTAAGAATGCGCTTTTCATACTTGTCAAGATTAAGAGCCAAACAAATAACGCGGCAAAAATGAGGAGATAAAAAAAGATAGACTAAAGTATGAAGGGAGTGTACAAGGCTCCACACTAAGAAAAACCTGCGGTGAAGAAAGGCAGAATGACAATGGGGAAATTACATTTATGGGCATGGCAATGAAAGTAAAAGATGGCCGGAATTGGAGCCGAAAACAGACAAGGGCTCGATACTATGTATAGTAAAATTAAAAAAATTTAAAAACTAGGAAACTATGAAATATATGTATATGAAAAAAGACAGAAAGAACGAAACAGAAAAGAATAAAAAGAGAAATATAAAACACGAGTGTAGAGGGCTCCACGCTAAACAATGAAGGGGGGGGTGAATGGGATATGCAAATATGAGAAATTGAAATACAAATGGAGTAAAAGACAATAAAACTCCAAGGAATAGAAGCAAGAAAACGCAAAGGAAAAGCGGGACCATTCCAGTTCACAACAACAAGAAAGGGTGCTTACGGAAAGCACTCTTACGACAAGGTTCATCAAGATCATCAAGAGCACATCTCTACTTGGCTGTTTTTCTTGATTTAAAGAAATATTTCGACTCAGTCACACATGGCATAGTGTTTCATAGGCTGAAGTGCTATCAGATAAGAGGTCTTGCTCTGGAGCTCCTCGCTAGTTATTTAAGTAATCGCCTGCAAGACACATAAGTAAATGGGGCCACATCACATCCAGGAAAAATCTTTGTGTGCCACATGGTTCGATTTTGGGACTGTTTCTTTTACAAATAAAGGACATACACAACGCGCCACTAAGTAAGAATACATTATTCACGCCGGTGACACCAATGTGTTTCCTCCTGGAAGTGACGTGGTCGTTGATCAAAGAGAGGTCAACCTCTGGCTGGGAGAACTTTCTACATGACCACGATCTAATCTACTGGAATTAAACACTACGAAGATTATCTATGCCATATTTGTTGCTAGAAACAAGACAATCGCTGAAAACTTTATGCTAACATTTAAAAACACAACTCAAGGTTGCGAAACAGAAAAGAATAAAAAGAGAAATATAAAACACGTGTGTAGAGGGCTCCATGCTAAAACAATGAGGGGGGTTTGCCTGTGTGGAACACAACACTGATTAATATAGCATGATTATTTTCGGTACAAAAAGTCCTACTCGTACCATATCCGCGCTCTCGTATTCAGTGGAGAAACAGATGTAGTTTTTTTTTTCTTGGGGGGGGGGGGGGGGGGGATACAAGTAACTTAGAATTGAAAAAAAAATGTAACGTAAAGAGCTTGCTTTATGTATAAAAACAAATAAAATAACAGCAAACAAAATTTTCGGAAACACCTATCTTGACACTCTGAGAAGTTCTGACTTTCGAACAACTTTATTTAGGTCTTTTGTGTCCCGTACGATTTATGGCCGCCAACAGCCCACGTCCACAATACCCCAAATTTTAAATACCGACCACGAGCTACTTACAAACGGTGTTGGAGGCTCACAGTGACTCTATGTTTAAACGAGTCATGCGTAACATGCCAGTTTTTTAACAGTGCATACTGTTTCTTATGTTTTGATCACATTGCACCATAAAGTATGCAGATGATTTGATTTTACGATTATTATTGGCGTTCAGTGTTGATTGTCATTCAATTTTATGCTTCTATTTCGATATAAACTATCGCTGTGAGACGCTTGGAATTCCTGTTTCTTTTTAGGAGAGCAGGTCTTATTCAGGTGTTTTGTAACCCGTTTCTGCCTGCACCGCCTTAGCTTACACACTCAACGGGTGACCTCTATTTTCTTGCCCCGTTCTCGTAGGTACGTTGCCATAAAAAGGTCCTAAGCGGAGGCGGGAGAATGACAGACGGTGAAAAGGAGATAGGAGCAAAATGAGAAGCCGAGGTTTGTGGAAAATCGGCACATCTTGCGCACGACTGGACAACATAGGTTAACGAGGTAACTGATACCCATTTCATGAAGTGGCGTAGTACGCACGGCAAAAAACAACATATTGATTTGCTGCGCTTTTCCCATCCAGTTGTTTATTCGGTTCTTTCGGTCCAAACACTAAAAATGTCATGTGATCGGTAAAACGCGTGAAACCATCAGCACCCAAAGTTTCCCTAGCATTCATATCCTGCAAGGGTTCCATTAGGTCCGAAAGAATGCTCGCCTGTCAGGCAGAATTAGCGCCACGCGGAGACAGATAGTGTCCAGGCTTGCTAGCCCGGCAGGAGGCAGAAGGAAGTCTCTTGTCGACGAGACGCAGATCTAGTCTAGCCGATCGGGAGGTTAGTGACCTGCTCGTTACTGCCTGCAACCCTTTTCTCAACGTGCTGGGGTAATGGAGATAAGAGGGTCATTGACTTCAGGCGGAGACGCTGCGCAGAACGAGTTGCTAAGCATTCCTTCGTTGCCTCGTCCGATTCGTAAGTGAGTCACATTGCTAGAATGCTAACAGTCTGAGGGCAACTAAACTGGCGTGAAACAAAGTACTCTAGCGGACAGAAAGAGATAAACAAAAGGGCTCAAATTTAATGGCGGACGCGAACAGGCAGGACACGTGAACGGATGGTCAAACGAGCGAATCGATGCATGTAGTCATCGTTAGAAATAGCGCGCTTTTGGCTAAGCATTTACATTAGATTTACTAGGGCGTCACTAGAGAGTCAGTTGAAAATTCCATTATTGGTTCTATAGCCACCGCTGGGGTGCAGTGGCTGAGGCTTTCTTGTCCTGAGCACGAGTTCAGTAGCCCGGCGCCGGTTTGGTATAGGCACGACATGTGAAAATGGCATTACGCTGTGCGATAGCAGTAAATCATTCGAAATGCGTCGATATTAAACTTCCTGTTTTCAAGTAGTTTTATACGCAGAAATTCTAGATAACCATATTTTTTAACGGGAAGTACCTAACGCAATTTTTTTTGTATATCGTGGGGTGTCACCATAACAATCGATATATCTGCAGATCCTTCCTCGGAACCCTTGCAGTTTACTGCTGTTTTCTAAAAAACGAGCACCATTTGTTTTATACGGCAATCAAAGCACTCCGTACGAGTGCAGTGGGTACCTGCTCACTGTGGCATTCAGGCTAATGAAAAAGCAGATGAAGCGGCCCGTAAGGGCCATCAACATCGGAGATACATTAGAACTTTTTTTACGAAATCTGATGCGTCCCAGGTGGCCAAAAGTTTTGCTTCCGAAGAAATGTATCGGCTTTGGAGTTTGCCGACATATCAGTACCAATTTCTTCACTCAATCGACCCACATCTTAGATCAAGACTCTCACCCAGAATTCCTCGACATCTGGAAACACTTTATCATCGACTTCGTCTTAATGCTGCATATACAAACGGCTTACGATACCGTTTTACACAAATGGACAGTCCGCACTGTGACAACTGTGCCGCGATAGAAACTGTGGAGCATATCTTGCTTGAGTGCCCTGCATATGCTAACGAGCGTGCGTACTATGAACATTGCATGCAGAAACTCTGCTGAGTGCCCCTTACAATGGACAAAGTTTTAGGTCCCTTAGCCTGCCTTAGGCAACAGAGACTTGCAATGACTTTTCTATTCACATATTTAAAAGACATTGGACATCTCGATAAGCTTTAAATTCACTTGCACGTCACCTTCATGCATTCTTCATGCAGTGAACTTCGTCAGCCCATTTGACGGACTATGCACTCCATCACTCCATAGGTTACATCAATACTCGCCATTGCATTCTTAGTACCCATTTCATGGCCGCATTTTATCTTCGTTTTTTTTTTACCTCTTCCACTCTGCTCTCCTTCTGTATTTATCTCCCAATTTCCCCTCCCTACGCAGAGTAGCATGCCAGCGATTTTTAAAACGCCGGCTAAATTCTCTGCTCTTCATTAAAGAGTCTCTCTCTCTCTCTCAGGAAAACGCGTAAAAGCAAGATTTTGCAACGGACGGGAAGATTGCGGCAGTCCCAACAGAATTTCATAAGAGTATCTTTCAATAATTGACAGTTCCATCACAAGCATCCTCAAAAACGCCTCCTTTTTTTTTCCTAAGGTAGTCTCGAATACACAACGCGGGTGCGGGACAAACATCAGAAGGAAGATTTTCTACGCTTCGATAGGATAGACACTTCCCAATAGAATCTCCTAACGGTACCTTACAATATTCCGCAGTTACGACCAACCTGTACAGAGGGCAAAGCGCTTGTCTAGAACCTGTTCTGGGAGAGTTTCTAGCTGAACACGCGATATCTAGCGATAACATTTTGCTAAAAAGGGTCTGAATTTAAGCATGGGCAGTTAACCGCATAGGATTTCACCATCATTTTTTGCCTCCCTGGTCGCAGCAGCTTTCAGAGCTGCGAACACACAGTTCAGTCGTTTTAGAATTGTGTTTTGCCCTCTGTACATGTCTGCGCATTCAGGCGTACGTTACGACAAAAAACAAAACAAAAAAAACTAGAGAATGTTTTAGTAAAGAATGTTTACTACATTCAAATCGAGGCGAATAGCACGGGTTTGTGCAACGTAGAAGACGATGGTGAGAAGGCAATGTCGCGGAACGGAGCAGATGGAAGTTGATAGAGACGATGCCGACGACGCTCTCCAATGCACAGCGCGAGTGTGTGATGCAGCTTAGTACGAGGACGCTACAGAAAGACTTTGTCCTGAAATACATAGTTACAGATTCCCAGGCGGCTTATAGAAACTATGTGCGTGGCAGAATCACGCCGCTAGCCTAAAAAATTCTTAGTCAATGTAGGACTTCAGCTGAACGGAAGGAATTAATATGGGTACCAGGTCACCAGGGAGTTGAAAGAAACGAGCGCGCACACGCTTCGGCCCGAGCTTTTCTTCCCCGGAATCCTTCTACACGAAATTTGCACAGATTCACAGGCCGCGTACCGCCACTACCTAAAGGGCGTGACGACTCCGGCAACACACCGTATTCTTGCCACAGTCACCTCTCTCGACCGAACGGTTACTCGGTCGTGGGTCCCTGGGCATGCCTCGATCCCCGGTAATGAGCGCGTTCATGCGCTGGCCCGAGAACTCTCCTCCCGGACCCCAGAGGATCAGGCACCCAACCCTGCGCAAGAAGCCCCATCGGTCCTCTCTACATATCACCAAATCACCACATTTTACAAATTCAGCCGCATGACACTGCCACCACCCCAAAGTGCCTTGTCGCCCTTATCCAGCGCCACATGGCGGCAATTACAGACAGGCTGCTTTATTTCACCCCACCGTCTCTCATGCTTCCACCCCACCTTTCCTCCTGATTGTAACACCTGTGGCGTGCCCAGATCCACACTTTTCCACTATCTTAGGGAATGTCTTTCCCCAAAGGCAGTACCCCCCATCCCCAATCCCACTCATTCTTCCTGGGAGGCTGCTTTACGGACCGCTCAGCCCGCCGGCCAGAAATGGCTAGTGGATCGGGCTTTACGCGAAGCACAAGCCCGTGGACTCCTGGAACAGTGGACTCCTGGAACAGAGAGGGGAGAGGACGGCTCCCTGGGGCGCACCTCGTGCTCCCAGCGGGATCCCTGGTAGGCTGTGGTCGCCGAAGGTAAGCGTGGCTGTGCGGTGGCTGAGGAAGTCTCGGATGTAGTTGTACATCCTGGCGCCGACTCCCAGGGTCGTAAGGTTTTCTAGGATAGCTGAGTGTGTAACGTTATCAAATGCCTTAGTGAGATCCACCCCCAGGATAGCTTTAGTGGCGGAGGTCTGTGAGTCGAGAATGTGATGTTTTAGCTGCAGGAAGACGTCCTGTGTGGAAAGCCCTGGTCGAAATCCAAACATGCTAGTGGGCATGAGATTGTTGCTTTCTAGGTATTGGCAAAGCCTGCGCTGGAGTACATGCTCCATGAGTTTGCCAACAGAAGATGTGAGGGAGATGGGTCTGAGGATAGAAGTAAGCAGAGGTTTGCCAGGTTTGGGTATGAAAATGTCTCTTGCCTCTTTCCATTGTGTTGGGAGGGTGCCCAGTCGCCAGCACTCATTAAAGTATTCTGTAAGTGCAGCAATGGATTGTGCGTCGAGATTCCTGAGAGCCTTGTTATGTACCCCGTCTGGGCCGGGGGCTGAGGACGTGTTAAGCGTCTGGAGTTCAGCCTGGACCTCTGCTTCTGTAATGGGTTGGTCAAGCTGGTCGTTAGGGGGGCCTGCATAATCAGGGTGGTGCGCAGGAGGGTATGTGGGGAAGTATTGATTTCGAAGGTCTTGGAGGAGGTCTGGTGGAGGTATATCTAAAGTATGTATGAGTTTGGTGAGGGCGTGTATCTGGGCAGTCTTAGAGTGAGTGGAGTCTATTAAGTGCCGAAAAAGGTTCCAGGTCTGAGGCACACTCATATTGCCATCAAGCTTGTTGCAGATAGATTCCCAGTTCTGACGTGAAAGATTCGCTGCGTGTGTTTCTATCTCTTTGTTAAGGCGGGCGAGGCGACGCTTAAGTGTCCGGTTCCATCGCTGCCTTTGCCAGCGGCGCTCTCGGCCTGTTTTAGCCTCCCATAAATGTAGGAGGCGGGAGTCAATTGTGTCGCTTGGGCAGTCTTCGGGTAGAGTACAAGTTACGGATCGGACATCGCTTTTTAGCTGCTCGGTCCATGCGGTGATGTCCGTGATGGGGACGAAAGTGCGTGCTGTTCTACATGAGCGGAAAGAGTCCCACTTTGTAAGAGTGGAGCCTCTGAGAGGCCTGCGATGTAGTTGAATGTGTAAGAGAATCTCGATGATGAAATGGTCACTACCAAGATTCTCTTGTGTGTTGCACCATGTGGCGTGAGGGAGGCGATGTGCGAACCTGAGGTCTGGAGTAGTGTCTTTACAGACACTGTTTCCCGTGCGTGTAGGAGAGGTGGGGTCTGTGAGAAGGGAGAGACCGGCTTGTTGCGCGGCTAACCATACCCGACGTCCTTTCGGTGTGTCGTGTGGGTAATCCCAGGCTGTATGTGGGGCGTTAAAGTCTCCCACGACGAGTAAGGGGCACTTGTTAGCTATGCGCTTCGCGAGCGTAAAGAGGCGTTCGAAGTTACCTTGAAGACACTTAGGGTGGCTATAAACATTTAGGATGAAGACACTGTTCGCTCGAGTGTGTTGCGGCACAAGCACAATAAAAAAGTTAATCAATGTCTTCAATCACTATGGAATGGGAGATGGTGGTGATTGAACGACGAACCAGAAATGCTACCCGAGGGGGTGTGGGGGATGTGGGCAGAACAGGAGCATAGCCGGGTAGGGTGAGTGGGTTTGAGGGTTCCTGCAGGGCAAGGATGTCGGGTCCTGTAGCGCAGGACAGCAGTTGGTGGATTACGTGACGCTTGTGACCAAATCCTCGGCAGTTCCACTGCCAGAGTGTAAGATTACGGAGTGGAACTGCCATCATGACAATCTATAGAGGAGGGAGCTGTAACGGGGGGTTGGGAGCCCTGAACTATGGTAGGGATAGGGTTGGTCTGTTACTCCGGTGCTTTGGGCTTCTTGCGTCGGTTTGGTGTGGGGTCACGCTTTGGGAGTCGGGACTCAAGATCGTTACAGCGTTCAGAGAATCCTTGAGTTAGCACATCGAATCGGTGGTTAAGAATAGCGTTGTCTTGTGTTATGCGGATTACTGCGTCTTTGATGGGCGTGTATTCCTCGTTGATGCGAGTTATAGCTTCCTGCAGTTTTGCCTCAAAGCGAGCTGCAAATGATTCAAGCAGGGTTGGTATGTTGTTTAGTGAGATGGGTGTGGAGGGAGAGGGCGTTGTGCACGGAGGTGAATTTGTAAAGGGATCAGTGTCAGCCTCCATTGCTAGCAAATCAGGAGAGGAATTAGGCTCGGAGTGGGAGGACGAGGTATCGGCGGTAGACGGGTTGGGAGGAGGAGTTTGGGATGTGGTAGGAGTGGGAGGAGGTGGAAGGGTAGAACCAGCGGCAAGAGCACTTATCTGGGCTTCCAGCTTGGCGATGTGTTGACGCAAGGCGGCGGCTTCTGCTCGGGCTGCTGTAGCTTCTGCTTTAGCCGCTGCTGCCTCCTCCTGAGATTTTGTCAGGGCTTGTTGTAGACTGGGTTGTGCAGGCAAGGATGTCGTGTGCCTGTGTGAAGAGGCGGAGGTGTCCCAGACTTGTTTCAACGGCACTGACCAAGCTGGTTTGTTTTGGTTGGGCTGTGGGAGTCCGGATGACAAATGGGGAAATTTTCTCTGGATAGGACCAAGTCGTGCTGCTGCGTTTGTGGGTGGTTTGGCTGTTTCCGTGGCTGGTGGATGTTGCGTCCGTTGCAGGATCCCGTGCCTGTCAGGTGTGGGCCCTCGCACAGAATGCACTTGGGCGTGCAAAGTGTGTCTTCTTGGGAGTGTTGTGTTCCACAACGGGGGCAGATATTTGTCTTGGGACTCGGGCATACGTCGTGGCGGTGACCCGGCTGTCTGCAGTTAGTACAGGCATCCGGACTGCCACGGTATGGGGTGCAGCGGTGGATGGCTCCCATGTA